>NW_027526629.1:0-211172 GCF_052857255.1 Amblyomma americanum
CATCGCTTTTACCAGTCTCTAATACGCGTCAGAAGTTTTCCTTCTATAACTGCGCGAAAAGCATGTATTCGTGCTTAAAACAACGAAAAAAGCTGTTTTATACCAAAACGAGCTATATCTGAAAACATCGGTTTTACAAGTATCCACGTGATACGCGTCAACTTTTTCTCTTATAACTGCGCGAAAAGCATGTATTCGTGCTTAATACAACGAAACAAGCTGTTTTAGACCGAAACGGGCTAAATCTGAACACATCGGTTTTACAAGTTTTCCTCTGATACGCGTTAAAACTTTTTCTCTTATAACTGCGCGAAAAGCTTGTATTCGTGCTTAATACAACGAAACAACCTGTTTTAGACCGAAACGAGCAAAATCACAACACATCGGTTTTACAAGTGTTCCTGTGATAGGCGTCAAAACTTTTTCTCTTATAACTGTGCGAAAAGCATGTATTCATGCTTAATACAACGAAAAAAGCTGTTTTAGACTGAGATGACCTAAATCTGAAAACTTAACAAGTGTCCCTCTAATACGCGTCAAAACTTTTTCTTCTAAAACTGCGCGAAAAGCATTTATTCGTGCTTAATACAACGAAACAAGCTGTTTTAGACTGAAACGAGCTAAATCTGAACACATCGGTTTTACAAGTGTCCTTGTGACACGCGTCAAAACGTTTTCTCTTATAACAGCGCGAAAAGCATGTGTTCGTGATTAATCCAACGAAACAAGCTGTTTTAGACCGAAGCGAGGTAAATCACAACACATCGGTTTTACAAGTTTTCCTCTGATACGCGTCAAAACTTTTTCTCTTATGACTGCGTGAAAAGCATGTATTCTTGCTTAATACAACGAAACAAGCTGTTTTAGACCGAAACGAGCTAAATCACAACACATCGGTTTTACAAGTATTCACGTGACACGCGTCAAAACTTTTTCTCTTATAAATGCGCGAAAAGCAGGTATTCCTGCTTAGTCCAACGAAACAAGCTGTTTTAGACCGAAACGAGGTAAATCTGAACACATCGGTTTTACAAGTGTTCCTCTGATACGCGTCAAAACTTTTTCTCTTATAACTGCGCGAAAAGCATGTATTCGTGCTTAATACCACGAAACAAGCTGTTTTATACCGAAACGAGCTAAATCACAACACATCGGTTTTACAAGTTTTCCTCTGATACGCGTTAAAACGTTTTCTCTTATAACTGCGCGAAAAGCTTGTATTCGTGCTTAATACAACGAAACAACCTGTTTTAGACCGAAACGAGCAAAATCACAACACATCGGTTTTACAAGTGTTCCTGTGATACGCGTCAAAACTTTTTCTCTTATAACTGTGCGAAAAGCATGTATTCGTGCTTAATACAACGAAAAAAGTTGTTTTAGACTGAGATGACCTAAATCTGAAAACTTTAACTAGTGTCCCTCTAAAACGCGTCAAAACTTTTTCTTCTAAAACTGCGCGAAAATCATGTATTCGTGCTTAATACAACGAAACAAGCTGTTTTAGACAGAAACGAGCTAAATCTGAACACATCGGTTTTACAAGTGTCCTTGTGACACGCGTCAAAACTTTTTCTCTTAAAACTGCGCGAAAAGCATGTGTTCGTGATTATTCCAACGAAACAAGCTGTTTTAGACCGAAACGAGGTAAATCACAACACATCGGTTTTACAAGTTTTCCTCTGATACGCGTCAAAACTTTTTCTCTTATAACTGCGCGAAAAGCATGTATTCGTGCTTAATACAACGAAACAAGCTGTTTTATACCGAAAACGAGCTAAATCACAACACATCGGTTTTACGTCTCCCTATTACGCGTCAAAATGTTTTCTTCTATAACTGCGCGAAAAGATGTATTCATGCTTAAAACATCCAAACAAGCGGTTTTAGACCGAAACGAGCTAAATCACAACACATCGCTTTTACCAGTCTCTAATACGCGTCAGAAGTTTTCCTTCTATAACTGCGCGAAAAGCATGTATTCGT
Source organism: Amblyomma americanum (assembly GCF_052857255.1). NCBI lineage: Eukaryota > Metazoa > Arthropoda > Arachnida > Ixodida > Ixodidae > Amblyomma > Amblyomma americanum. The sequence continues at coordinate 1,987 of NW_027526629.1, forward strand.
GCTTAAAACAACGAAAAAAGCTGTTTTATACCAAAACGAGCTATATCTGAAAACATCGGTTTTACAAGTATCCACGTGATACGCGTCAACTTTTTCTCTTATAACTGCGCGAAAAGCATGTATTCGTGCTTAATACAACGAAACAAGCTGTTTTAGACCGAAACGGGCTAAATCTGAACACATCGGTTTTACAAGTTTTCCTCTGATACGCGTTAAAACTTTTTCTCTTATAACTGCGCGAAAAGCTTGTATTCGTGCTTAATACAACGAAACAACCTGTTTTAGACCGAAACGAGCAAAATCACAACACATCGGTTTTACAAGTGTTCCTGTGATAGGCGTCAAAACTTTTTCTCTTATAACTGTGCGAAAAGCATGTATTCATGCTTAATACAACGAAAAAAGCTGTTTTAGACTGAGATGACCTAAATCTGAAAACTTAACAAGTGTCCCTCTAATACGCGTCAAAACTTTTTCTTCTAAAACTGCGCGAAAAGCATTTATTCGTGCTTAATACAACGAAACAAGCTGTTTTAGACTGAAACGAGCTAAATCTGAACACATCGGTTTTACAAGTGTCCTTGTGACACGCGTCAAAACGTTTTCTCTTATAACAGCGCGAAAAGCATGTGTTCGTGATTAATCCAACGAAACAAGCTGTTTTAGACCGAAGCGAGGTAAATCACAACACATCGGTTTTACAAGTTTTCCTCTGATACGCGTCAAAACTTTTTCTCTTATGACTGCGTGAAAAGCATGTATTCTTGCTTAATACAACGAAACAAGCTGTTTTAGACCGAAACGAGCTAAATCACAACACATCGGTTTTACAAGTATTCACGTGACACGCGTCAAAACTTTTTCTCTTATAAATGCGCGAAAAGCAGGTATTCCTGCTTAGTCCAACGAAACAAGCTGTTTTAGACCGAAACGAGGTAAATCTGAACACAATCGGTTTTACAAGTGTTCCTCTGATACGCGTCAAAACTTTTTCTCTTATAACTGCGCGAAAAGCATGTATTCGTGCTTAATACCACGAAACAAGCTGTTTTTATACCGAAACGAGCTAAATCACAACACATCGGTTTTACAAGTTTTCCTCTGATACGCGTTAAAACGTTTTCTCTTATAACTGCGGCGAAAAGCTTGTATTCGTGCTTAATACAACGAAACAACCTGTTTTAGACCGAAACGAGCAAATCACAACACATCGGTTTTACAAGTGTTCCTGTGATACGCGTCAAAACTTTTTCTCTTATAACTGTGCGAAAAGCATGTATTCATGCTTAATACAACGAAAAAAGCTGTTTTAGACTGAGATGACCTAAATCTGAAAACTTAACAAGTGTCCCTCTAATACGCGTCAAAACTTTTTCTTCTAAAACTGCGCGAAAAGCATTTATTCGTGCTTAATACAACGAAACAAGCTGTTTTAGACTGAAACGAGCTAAATCTGAACACATCGGTTTTACAAGTGTCCTTGTGACACGCGTCAAAACGTTTTCTCTTATAACAGCGCGAAAAGCATGTGTTCGTGATTAATCCAACGAAACAAGCTGTTTTAGACCGAAGCGAGGTAAAACACATCGGTTTTACAAGTTTTCCTCTGATACGCGTCAAAACTTTTTCTCTTATGACTGCGTGAAAAGCATGTATTCTTGCTTAATACAACGAAACAAGCTGTTTTAGACCGAAACGAGCTAAATCACAACACATCGGTTTTACAAGTATCCACGTGATACGCGTCAAAACTTTTTCTCTTTTAAATGCGCGAAAAGCATGTATTCCTGCTTAATCCAACGAAACAAGCTGTTTTGGACCGAAACGAGGTAAATCTGAACACATCGGTTTTACAAGTGTTCCTCTGATACGCGTCAAAACTTTTTCTCTTATAACTGCGCGAAAAGCATGTATTCGTGCTTAATACCACGAAACAAGCTGTTTTAGACCGAAACGAGCTAAATCACAACTTATCGGTTTTACAAGTTTTCCTCTGATACGCGTCAAAACTTTTTCTCTTATAACTGCGCGAAAAGCTTGTATTCGTGCTTAATACAACGAAACAAGCTGTTTTAGACCGAAACGAGCTAAATCACAACACATCGGTTTTACAAGCGTTCCTCTGATACGCGTCAAAACTTTTTCTCTTATAACTGTGCGAAAAGCATGTATTCGTGCTTAATACAACGAAAAAAGCTGTTTTAGATTGAGATGACCTAAATCTGAAAACTTTAACAAGTGTCCCTCTAATACGCGTCAAAACTTTTTCTTCTAAAACTGCGCGAAAAGCATGTATTCGTGCTTAATACAACGAAACAAGCTGTTTTAGACCGAAACGAGCTAAATCTGAACACATCGGTTTTACAAGTGTTCTTGTGACACGCGTCAAAACTTTTTCTCTTATAACTGCGCGAAAAGCATGTGTTCGTGATTAATCCAACGAAACAAGCTGTTTTAGACCGAAACGAGGTAAATCACAACACATCGGTTTTACAAGTTTTCCTCTATACGCGTCAAAACTTTTTCTTTTATAACTGCGCGAAAAGCATGTATTCGTGCTTAATACAACGAAACAAGCTGTTTTAGACCGAAACGAGCTAAATCACAACACATCGGTTTTACAAGTCTCCCTATCACGCGTCAAAATGTTTTCTTCTATAACTGCGCGAAAAGATGTATTCGTGCTTAAAACATCGAAACAAGCGGTTTTAGACCGAAACAAGCTAAATCACAACACATCGGTTTTACAAGTCTCTAATACGCGCCAAAACTTTTCCTTTTATAACTGCGCGAAAAGCATGTATTCGTGCTTAAAACAACGAAACAAGCTGTTTGAGACCGAAACGAGCTAAATCACAACACATTGGTTTTACAAGTCTCTAATAAGCGTCAGAACTTTTCTTTCTATAACTGCGCGAAAAGCATGTATTCGTGCTTAAAACAACGAAACAAGCTGTTTTATACCAAAACGAGCTATATCTGAACACATCGGTTTTACAAGTATCCACGTGATACGCGTCAAAACATTTTCTCTTATAACTGCGCGAAAAGCATGTATTCGTGCTTAATCCAACGAAACAAGCTGTTTTAGACCGAAACGAGCAAAATCTGAACACATCGGTTTTACAAGTGTCCCTGTGACACGCGTGAAAACTTTTTCTCTTATAACAGCGCGAAAATCATGTATTCTTGCTTAACACAACGAAACAAGCTGTTTTAGACCGAAACGAGCTAAATCTGAACACATCGGATTTAAATGTGTCCCTGTGACACGCGTCAAAACTTTTTCTCTCATAACTGCGTGAAAAGCATGTATTCTTGCTTAATACAACGAAACAATCTGTTTTAGAAAGAAACGAGCTAAATCATAACACATCGGTTTTACAAGTATCCACGTGATACGCGTCAAAACTTTTTCTCTTATAACTGCGCGAAAAGCTTGTATTCGTGCGTAATACAACGATACAAGCTGTTTTAGACCGAAACGAGCTAAATCACAACACATCGGTTTTACAAGTGTTCCTCTGATACGCGTCAAAACTTTTTCTCTTATAACTGCGCGAAAAGCATGTATTCGTGCTTAATACAACGAAAAAAGCTGTTTTAGACTGAGATGACCTAAATCTGAAAACTGTTTTACGTGTCCCTCTAATACGCGTCAAAACTTTTTCTTCTAAAACTGCGCGAAAAGCATGTATTCGTGCTTATTACAACTAAACAAGCTGTTTTAGTCCGAAACGAGCTAAATCACAACACATCGGTTTTACAAGTGTTCCCCTGATACGCGTCTAAACTTTTTCTCTTATAACTGCGCGAAAAGCATGTATTCGTGCTTAAAACAACGAAACAAGCTGTTTTATACCAAAACGAGCTATATATGAACACATCGGTTTTACAAGTATCCACGTGATACGCGTCAACTTTTTCTCTTATAACTGCGCGAAAAGCATGTATTCGTGCTTAATACAACGAAACAAGCTGTTTTAGACCGAAACGAGCTAAATCTGAAAGCATAGGTTTTCACAAGTGTCCCTGTGACACGCGTCAAAACTTTTTCTCTCATAACTGCGTGAAAAGCATGTGTAATACAACGAAACAAGCTGTTTTAGACCGAAACGAGCTAAATCTGAACACATCGGTTTTAAAAGCGTCCATGTGAAACGCGTCAAAACTTTTTCTCTTATAACTACGCGAAAACCATGTATTCGTGCTTAATACAACGAAACAAGCTGTTTTAGACCAAAACGAGCTAGATCTGAACACATCGGTTTTACAAGTGTCCCTGTGACACGCGTCAAAACTTTTTCTCTTATAACAGCGCGAAAATCATGTATTCTTGCTTAACACAACGAAACAAGCTGTTTTAAACCGAAACGAGCTAAATCTGAACACATCGGTTTTACAAGTGTCCCTGTGACACGCGTCAAAACGTTTTCTCTTATAACAGCGCGAAAAGCATGTATTCTTGCTTATTACAACGAAACAAGCTGTTTTAGACCGAAACGAGCTAAATCACAACACATCGGTTTTACAAGTTTTCCTCTGATACGCGTCAAAGCTTTTTCTCTTATAACTGCGCGAAAAGCATGTATTCGTGCTTAATACAACGAAACAAGCTGTTTTAGACCAAAACGAGCTAGATCTGAACATATCGGTTTTACAAGTGTGCATGTGATACGCGTCAAAACGTTTTCTCTTATAACTGCGCAAAAAGCATGTATTCGTGCTTAATACAACGAAACAAGCTGTTTTAGACAGAAACGAGCTAAATCACAACACATCGGTTTTACAAGTCTCTCTAATACGCGTCAAAACTTTTTCTTCTATAACTGCGCGAAAAGCATGTATTCGTGCTTAAAACAACGAAACAAGCTGTTTTAGACCGAAACGAGCTAAATCACAACACATCGGTTTTACAAGTCTCTAATACGCGTCAAAACTTTTCCTTCTATAACTGCGCGAAAAGCATGTATTCGTGCTTAAAGCAACGAAACAAGCTGTTTTAGACCGAGATGAGCTAAATCTGAACACATCGGTTTTACAAGTGTTCCTCTGATACGCGTCAAAACTTTTTCTCTTATAACTGCGCGAAAAGCTTGTATTCGTGCTTAATACAACGAAACAAGCTGTTTTAGACCGAAACGAGCTTAATCAGAACACATCGGTTTTACAAGTGTCCCTGTGACACGCGTCAAAACGTTTTCTCTTATAACAGCGCGAAAAGCATGTATTCTTGCTCAATACAACGAAACAAGCTGTTTTAGACCGAAACGAGCTAAATCACAACACATCGGTTTTACAAGTGTTCCCCTGATACGCGTCTAAACTTTTTCTCTTATAACTGCGCGAAAAGCATGTATTCGTGCTTAAAACAACGAAACAAGCTGTTTTAGTCTGAAACGAGCTAAATCACAACACATCGGTTTTACAAGTGTTCCTCTGATACGCGTCAAAACTTTTTCTTTTATAACTGCGCGAAAAGCATGTATTCGTGCTTAAAACAACGAAACAAGCTGTTTTAGACCGAGATGAGCTAAATCTGAACACATCGGTTTTACAAGTGTCCCTCAATACGCGTCAAAACTTTTTCTTCTATAACTGCGCGAAAAGCTTGTATTCGTGCTTAAAACAACGAAACAAGCTGTTTTATACCAAAACGAGCTATATCTGAACACATCGGTTTTACAAGTGTCCCTGTGACACGCGTCAAAACTTTTTCTCTTATAACTGCGCGAAAAGCATGTATTCGTGCTTAATACAACGAAACAAGCTGTTTTAGACCGAAACGAGCTAAATCACAACACATCGGTTTTACAAGTCTCCCTATTACGCGTCAAAATGTTTTCTTCTATAACTGCGCGAAAAGCATGTATTCGTGCTTAAAACAACGAAACAAGCTGTTTTAGACCGAAACGAGCTAAATCACAACACATCGGTTTTACAAGTGTTCCTGTGATACGCGTCAAAACTTTTTCTCTTATAACTGTGCGAAAAGCATGTATTCGTGCTTAATACAACGAAAAAAGTTGTTTTAGACTGAGATGACCTAAATCTGAAAACTGTTTTACAAGTGTCCCTCTAATACGCGTCAAAACTTTTTCTTCTAAAACTGCGCGAAAAGCATGTATTCGTGCCTAATACAACTAAACAAGCTGTTTTAGTCCGAAACGAGCTAAATCACAACACATCGGTTTTACAAGTGTTCCCCTGATACGCGTCTAAACTTTTTTTCTTATAACTGCGCGAAAAGCATGTATTCGTGCTTAAAACAACGAAACAAGCTGTTTTAGTCCGAAACGAGCTAAATCACAACACATCGGTTTTAGAAGTGTACCTCTAATACGCGTCAAAACTTTTTCTTCTATAACTGCGCGAAAAGCATGTATTCGTGCTTAAAACAACGAAACAAGCTGTTTTAGACCGAAACGAGCTAAATCTGAACACATCGGTTTTACAAGTGTCTCTGTGACACGCGTCAAAACGTTTTCTCTTATAACAGCGCGAAAAGCATGTATTCTTGATTAATACAACGAAACAAGCTGTTTGAGACCGAAACGAGCTAAATCACAACACATCGGTTTTACAAGTCTCTAATAAGCGTCAGAACTTTTCTTTCTATAACTGCGCGAAAAGCATGTATTCGTGCTTAAAACAACGAAACAAGCTGTTTTATACCAAAACGAGCTATATCTGAACACATCGGTTTTACAAGTATCCACGTGATACGCGTCAAAACTTTTTCTCTTATAACTGCGCGAAAAGCATGTATTCGTGCTTAATCCAACGAAACAAGCTGTTTTAGACCGAAACGAGCTAAATCTGAACACATCGGTTTTACAAGTGTCCCTGTGACACGCGTCAAAACGTTTTCTCTTATAACAGCGCGAAAAGCATGTATTCTTGCTTATTACAACGAAACAAGCTGTTTTAGACCGAAACGAGCTAAATCACAACACATCGGTTTTACAAGTTTTCCTCTGATACGCGTCAAAGCTTTTTCTCTTATAACTGCGCGAAAAGCATGTATTCGTGCTTAATACAACGAAACAAGCTGTTTTAGACCAAAACGAGCTAGATCTGAACATATCGGTTTTACAAGTGTGCATGTGATACGCGTCAAAACGTTTTCTCTTATAACTGCGCAAAAAGCATGTATTCGTGCTTAATACAACGAAACAAGCTGTTTTAGACAGAAACGAGCTAAATCACAACACATCGGTTTTACAAGTCTCTCTAATACACGTCAAAACTTTTTCTTCTATAACTGCGCGAAAAGCATGTATTCGTGCTTAAAACAACGAAACAAGCTGTTTTAGACCGAAACGAGCTAAATCACAACACATCGGTTTTACAAGTCTCTAATACGCGTCAAAACTTTTCCTTCTATAACTGCGCGAAAAGCATGTATTCGTGCTTAAAGCAACGAAACAAGCTGTTTTAGACCGAGATGAGCTAAATCTGAACACATCGGTTTTACAAGTGTTCCTCTGATACGCGTCAAAACTTTTTCTCTTATAACTGCGCGAAAAGCTTGTATTCGTGCTTAATACAACGAAACAAGCTGTTTTAGACCGAAACGAGCTTAATCAGAACACATCGGTTTTACAAGTGTCCCTGTGACACGCGTCAAAACGTTTTCTCTTATAACAGCGCGAAAAGCATGTATTCTTGCTTAATACAACGAAACAAGCTGTTTTAGACCGAAACGAGCTAAATCACAACACATCGGTTTTACAAGTGTTCCCCTGATACGCGTCTAAACTTTTTCTCTTATAACTGCGCGAAAAGCATGTATTCGTGCTTAAAACAACGAAACAAGCTGTTTTAGTCTGAAACGAGCTAAATCACAACACATCGGTTTTACAAGTGTTCCTCTGATACGCGTCAAAACTTTTTCTTTTATAACTGCGCGAAAAGCATGTATTCGTGCTTAAAACAACGAAACAAGCTGTTTTAGACCGAGATGAGCTAAATCTGAACACATCGGTTTTACAAGTGTCCCTCAATACGCGTCAAAACTTTTTCTTCTATAACTGCGCGAAAAGCTTGTATTCGTGCTTAAAACAACGAAACAAGCTGTTTTATACCAAAACGAGCTATATCTGAACACATCGGTTTTACAAGTGTCCCTGTGACACGCGTCAAAACTTTTTCTCTTATAACTGCGCGAAAAGCATGTATGCGTGCTTAATACAACGAAACAAGCTGTTTTAGACCGAAACGAGCTAAATCACAACACATCGGTTTTACAAGTCTCCCTATTACGCGTCAAAATGTTTTCTTCTATAACTGCGCGAAAAGCATGTATTCGTGCTTAAAACAACGAAACAAGCTGTTTTAGACCGAAACGAGCTAAATCACAACACATCGGTTTTACAAGTGTTCCTCTGATACGCGTCAAAACTTTTTCTCTTATAACTGTGCGAAAAGCATGTATTCGTGCTTAATACAACGAAAAAAGTTGTTTTAGACTGAGATGACCTAAATCTGAAAACTGTTTTACAAGTGTCCCTCTAATACGCGTCAAAACTTTTTCTTCTAAAACTGCGCGAAAAGCATGTATTCGTGCCTAATACAACTAAACAAGCTGTTTTAGTCCGAAACGAGCTAAATCACAACACATCGGTTTTACAAGTGTTCCCCTGATACGCGTCTAAACTTTTTTTCTTATAACTGCGCGAAAAGCATGTATTCGTGCTTAAAACAACGAAACAAGCTGTTTTAGTCCGAAACGAGCTAAATCACAACACATCGGTTTTAGAAGTGTACCTCTAATACGCGTCAAAACTTTTTCTTCTATAACTGCGCGAAAAGCATGTATTCGTGCTTAAAACAACGAAACAAGCTGTTTTATACCAAAACGAGCTATATCTGAACACATCGGTTTTACAAGTATCCACGTGATACGCGTCAAAACTTTTTCTCTTATAACTGCGCGAAAAGCATTTATTCGTGCTTAATCCAACGAAACAAGCTGTTTTAGACCGAAACGAGCTAAATCTGAACACATCGGTTTTACAAGTGTCTCTGTGACACGCGTCAAAACGTTTTATCTTATAACAGCGCGAAAAGCATGTATTCTTGATTAATACAACGAAACAAGCTGTTTTAGACCGAAACGAGCTAAATCACAACACATCGGTTTTACAAGTGTTCCCCTGATACGCGTCTATACTTTGTCTCATAACTGCGCGAAAAGCATGTATTCGTGCTTAAAACAACGAAACAAGCTGTTTTAGTCTGAAACGAGCGAAATCACAACACATCGCTTTTACAAGTGTTCCTCTGATACGCGTCAAAACTTTTTCTCTTATAACTGCGCGAAAAGCATGTATTCGTGCTTAAAACAACGAAACAAGCTGTTTTATACCAAAACGAGCTATATCTGAACACATCGGTTTTACAAGTATCCACGTGATACGCGTCAACTTTTTCTCTTATAACTGCGCGAAAAGCATGTATTCGTGCTTAATACAACGAAACATGCTGTTTTAGACCGAAGCGAGCTAAATCTGAACACATCGGTTTTACAAGTGTCCCTGTGACACGCGTCAAAACTTTTTCTCTCATAACTGCGTGAAAAGCATGTATTCTTGCTTAATACAACGAAACAAGCTGTTTTAGACCGAAACGAGCTAAATCACAACACATCGGTTTTACAAGTATCCACGTGATACGCGTCAAAACTTTTTCTCTTATAAGTGCGCGAAAAGCATGTATTCCTGCTTAATCCAACGAAACAAGCTGTTTTAGACCGAAACGAGGTAAATCTGAACACATCGGTTTTATAAGTGTTCCTCTGATACGCGTCAAAACTTTTTCTCTTATAACTGCGCGAAAAGCATGTATTCGTGCTTAATACAACGAAACAAGCTGTTTTAGACCGAAACGAGCTAAATCTGAACACATCGGTTTTACAAGTGTTCCTCTGATACGCGTCAAAACTTTTTCTCTTATAACTGCGCGAAAAGCATGTATTCGTGCTTAATACCACGAAACAAACTGTTTTAGACCGAAACGAGCTAAATCACAACACATCGGTTTTACAAGTTTTCCTCTGATACTCGTCAAAACTTTTTCTCTTATAACTGCGCGAAAAGCTTGTATTCGTGCTTAATACAACGAAACAAGCTGTTTTAGACCGAAACGAGCTAAATCTGAACACATCGGTTTTACAAGTGTCCCTGTGACACGCGTCAAAACTTTTTCTCTCATAACTGCGTGAAAAGCATGTATTCTTGCTTAATACAACGAAACAAGCTGTTTTAGACCGAAACGAGGTAAATCTGAACACATCGGTTTTACAAGTGTTCCTCTGATACGCGTCTAAACTTTGTCTCATAACTGCGCGAAAAGCATGTATTCGTGCTTAAAACAACGAAACAAGCTGTTTTAGTCTGAAACGAGCTAAATCACAACACCGGTTTTACAAGTGTTCCCCTGATACACGTCTAAACTTTGTCTCATAACTGCGCGAAAAGCATGTATTCGTGCTTAAAACAACGAAACAAGCTGTTTTTGTCTGAAACGAGCGAAATCACAACACATCGCTTTTACAAGTGTTCCTCTGATACGCGTCAAAACTTTTTCTCTTATAACTGCGCGAAAAGCATGTATTCGTGCTTAAAACAACGAAACAAGCTGTTTTAGACCGAGATGAGCTAAATCTGAACACATCGGTTTTACAAGTGTCCCTCAATACGCGTCAAAACTTTTTCTTCTATAACTGCGCGAAAAGCATGTATTCTGGCTTAATACAACGAAACAAGCTGTTTTAGACCGAAACGAGCTAAATCACAACACATCGGTTTTAGAAGTATCCACGTGATACGCGTCAACTTTTTCTCTTATAACTGCGCGAAAAGCATGTATTCGTGCTTAATACAACGAAACAAGCTGTTTTAGACCGAAACGAGCTAAATCTGAACACATCGGTTTTACAAGTGTCCCTGTGACACGCGTCAAAACTTTTTCTCTCATAACTGCGTGAAAAGCATGTATTCTTGCTTAATACAACGAAACAAGCTGTTTTAGACCGAAACGAGCTAAATCACAACACATCGGTTTTAGAAGTATCCACGTGATACGCGTCAAAACTTTTTCTCTTATAAGTGCGCGAAAAGCATGTATTCCTGCTTAATCCAACGAAACAAGCTGTTTTAGACCGAAACGAGGTAAATCTGAACACATCGGATTTACAAGTGTTCCCCTGATACGCGTCTAAACTTTTTCTCTTATAACTGCGCGAAAAGCATGTATTCGTGCTTGAAACAACGAAACAAGCTGTTTTAGTCTGAAACGAGCTAAATCACAACACATCGGTTTTACAAGTGTTCCTCTGATACGCGTCAAAACTTTTTCTCTTATAACTGCGCGAAAAGCATGTATTCGTGCTTAAAACAACGAAACAAGCTGTTTTAGACCGAGATGAGCTAAATCTGAACACATCGGTTTTACAAGTGTCCCTCAATACGCGTCAAAACTTTTTCTTCTATAACTGCGCGAAAGGCTTGTATTCGTGCTTAAAACAACGAAATAAGCTGTTTTATACCAAAACGAGCTATATCTGAACACATCGCTTTTACAAGTATCCACGTGATACGCGTCAACGTTTTCTCTTATAACTGCGCGAAAAGCATGTATTCGTGCTTAATACAACGAAACAAGCTGTTTTAGACCGAAACGAGCTAAATCTGAACACATCGGTTTTACAAGTGTTCCTGTGACACGCGTCAAAACTTTTTCTCTCATAACTGCGTGAAAAGCATGTATTCTAGCTTAATACAACGAAACAAGCTGTTTTAGACCGAAACGAGCTAAATCACAACACATCGGTTTTACAAGTATCTACGTGATACGCGTCAAAACTTTTTCTCTTATAAATGCGCGAAAAGCATGTATTCCTGCTTAATCCAACGAAACAAGCTGTTTTAGACCGAAACGAGGTAAATCTGAACACATCGGTTTTACAAGTGTTCCTCTGATACGCGTCAAAACTTTTTCTCTTTTAACTGCGCGAAAAGCATGTATTCGTGCTGAATACCACGAAACAAGCTGTTTTAGACCGAAACGATCTAAATCACAACACATCGGTTTTACAAGTTTTCCTCTGATACGCGTCAAAACTTTTTCTCTTATACCTGTGCGAAAAGCATGTATTCGTGCTTAATACAACAAAAAAAGTTGTTTTAGACTGAGATGACCTAAATCTGAAAACTTTAACTAGTGTCCCTCTAAAACGCGTCAAAACTTTTTCTTCTAAAACTGCGCGAAAAGCATGTATTCGTGCTTAATACAACGAAACAAGCTGTTTTAGACAGAAACGAGCTAAATCTGAACACATCGGTTTTACAAGTGTCCTTGTGACACGCGTCAAAACTTTTTCTCTTAAAACTGCGCGAAAAGCATGTGTTCGTGATTATTCCAACGAAACAAGCTGTTTTAGACCGAAACGAGGTAAATCACAACACATCGGTTTTACAAGTTTTCCTCTGATACGCGTCAAAACTTTTTCTCTTATAACTGCGCGAAAAGCATGTATTCGTGCTTAATACAACGAAACAAGCTGTTTTATACCGAAACGAGCTAAATCACAACACATCGGTTTTACGTCTCCCTATTACGCGTCAAAATGTTTTCTTCTATAACTGCGCGAAAAGATGTATTCGTGCTTAAAACATCGAAACAAGCGGTTTTAGACCGAAACGAGCTAAATCACAACACATCGGTTTTACAAGTCTCTAATACGCGTCAGAACGTTTCCTTCTATAACTGCGCGAAAAGCATGTATTCGTGCTTAAAACAACGAAAAAAGCTGTTTTATACCAAAACGAGCTATATCTGAAAACATCGGTTTTACAAGTATCCACGTGATACGCGTCAACTTTTTCTCTTATAACGGCGCGAAAAGCATGTATTCGTGCTTAATACAACGAAACAAACTGTTTTAGACCGAAACGAGCTAAATCTGAACACATCGGTTTTACAAGTGTCCCTGTGACACGCGTCAAAACTTTTTCTCTCATAACTGCGTGAAAAGCATGTATTCTTGCTTAATACAACGAAACAAGCTGTTTTAGACCGAAACGAGCTAAATCACAACACATCGGTTTTACAAGTGTCCCTGTGACACGCGTCAAAACTTTTTCTCTTATAACAGCGCGAAAATCATGTATTCTTGCTTAACACAACGAAACAAGCTGTTTTAGACCGAAACGAGCTAAATCTGAACACATCGGTTTTACAAGTCTCTCTAATACGCGTCAAAACTTTTTCTTCTATAACTGCGCGAAAAGCATGTATTCGTGCTTAAAACAACGAAACAAGCTGTTTTAGACCGAAACGAGCTAAATCACAACACATCGGTTTTACAAGTCTCTAATACGCGTCAAAACTTTTCCTTCTATAACTGCGCGAAAAGCATGTATTCGTGCTTAAAGCAACGAAACAAGCTGTTTTAGACCGAGATGAGCTAAATCTGAACACATCGGTTTTACAAGTGTCCCTCAATACGCGTCAAAACTTTTTCTTCTATAACTGCGCGAAAAGCATGTATTCGTGCTTAAAACAGCGAAACAAGCTGTTTTAGACCGAAACGAGCTAAATCTGAACACATCGGTTTTACAAGTGTCCCTGTGACACGCGTCAAAACTTTTTCTCTTATAAATGCGCGAAAAGCAGGTATTCCTGCTTAGTCCAACGAAACAAGCTGTTTTAGACCGAAACGAGGTAAATCTGAACACATCGGTTTTACAAGTGTTCCTCTGATACGCGTCAAAACTTTTTCTCTTATAACTGCGCGAAAAGCATGTATTCGTGCTTAATACCACGAAACAAGCTGTTTTAGACCGAAACGAGCTAAATCACAACACATCGGTTTTACAAGTTTTCCTCTGATACGCGTTAAAACTTTTTCTCTTATAACTGCGCGAAAAGCTTGTATTCGTGCTTAATACAACGAAACAAGCTGTTTTAGACCGAAACGAGCTAAATCACAACACATCGGTTTTACAAGTGTCCCTGTGACACGCGTCAAAACTTTTTCTCTTATAACAGCGCGAAAATCATGTATTCTTGCTTAACACAACGAAACAAGCTGTTTTAGACCGAAACGAGCTAAATCTGAACACATCGGTTTTACAAGTCTCTCTAATACGCGTCAAAACTTTTTCTTCTATAACTGCGCGAAAAGCATGTATTCGTGCTTAAAACAACGAAACAAGCTGTTTTAGACCGAAACGAGCTAAATCACAACACATCGGTTTTACAAGTCTCTAATACGCGTCAAAACTTTTCCTTCTATAACTGCGCGAAAAGCATGTATTCGTGCCTAAAGCAACGAAACAAGCTGTTTTAGACCGAGATGAGCTAAATCTGAACACATCGGTTTTACAAGTGTCCCTCAATACGCGTCAAAACTTTTTCTTCTATAACTGCGCGAAAAGCATGTATTCGTGCTTAAAACAGGGAAACAAGCTGTTTTAGACCGAAACGAGCTAAATCTGAACACATCGGTTTTACAAGTGTCCCTGTGACACGCGTCAAAGCTTTTTCTCTTATAAATGCGCGAAAAGCAGGTATTCCTGCTTAGTCCAACGAAACAAGCTGTTTTAGACCGAAACGAGGTAAATCTGAACACATCGGTTTTACAAGTGTTCCTCTGATACGCGTCAAAACTTTTTCTCTTATAACTGCGCGAAAAGCATGTATTCGTGCTTAATACCACGAAACAAGCTGTTTTAGACCGAAACGAGCTAAATCACAACACATCGGTTTTACAAGTTTTCCTCTGATACGCGTTAAAACTTTTTCTCTTATAACTGCGCGAAAAGCTTGTATTCGTGCTTAATACAACGAAACAACCTGTTTTAGACCGAAACGAGCAAAATCACAACACATCGGTTTTACAAGTGTTCCTGTGATACGCGTCAAAACTTTTTCTCTTATAACTGTGCGAAAAGCATGTATTCATGCTTAATACAACGAAAAAAGCTGTTTTAGACTGAGATGACCTAAATCTGAAAACTTAACAAGTGTCCCTCTAATACGCGTCAAAACTTTTTCTTCTATATCTGCGCGAAAAGCATGTATTCTGGCTTAATACAACGAAACAAGCTGTTTTAGACCGAAACGAGCTAAATCACAACACATCGGTTTTAGAAGTATCCACGTGATACGCGTCAACTTTTTCTCTTATAACTGCGCGAAAAGCATGTATTCGTGCTTAATACAACGAAACAAGCTGTTTTAGACCGAAACGAGCTAAATCTGAACACATCGGTTTTACAAGTGTCCCTGTGACACGCGTCAAAACTTTTTCTCTCATAACTGCGTGAAAAGCATGTATTCTTGCTTAATACAACGAAACAAGCTGTTTTAGACCGAAACGAGCTAAATCACAACACATCGGTTTTAGAAGTATCCACGTGATACGCGTCAAAACTTTTTCTCTTATAAGTGCGCGAAAAGCATGTATTCGTGCTTAAAACAACGAAACAAGCTGTTTTAGTCTGAAACGAGCTAAATCACAACACATCGGTTTTACAAGTGTTCCTCTGATACGCGTCAAAACTTTTTCTCTTATAACTGCGCGAAAAGCATGTATTCGTGCTTAAAACAACGAAACAAGCTGTTTTAGACCGAGATGAGCTAAATCTGAACACATCGGTTTTACAAGTGTCCCTCAATACGCGTCAAAACTTTTTCTTCTATAACTGCGCGAAAGGCTTGTATTCGTGCTTAAAACAACGAAATAAGCTGTTTTATACCAAAACGAGCTATATCTGAACACATCGCTTTTACAAGTATCCACGTGATACGCGTCAACGTTTTCTCTTATAACTGCGCGAAAAGCATGTATTCGTGCTTAATACAACGAAACAAGCTGTTTTAGACCGAAACGAGCTAAATCTGAACACATCGGTTTTACAAGTGTTCCTGTGACACGCGTCAAAACTTTTTCTCTCATAACTGCGTGAAAAGCATGTATTCTAGCTTAATACAACGAAACAAGCTGTTTTAGACCGAAACGAGCTAAATCACAACACATCGGTTTTACAAGTATCTACGTGATACGCGTCAAAACTTTTTCTCTTATAAATGCGCGAAAAGCATGTATTCCTGCTTAATCCAACGAAACAAGCTGTTTTAGACCGAAACGAGGTAAATCTGAACACATCGGTTTTACAAGTGTTCCTCTGATACGCGTCAAAACTTTTTCTCTTTTAACTGCGCGAAAAGCATGTATTCGTGCTGAATACCACGAAACAAGCTGTTTTAGACCGAAACGAGCTTAATCACAACACATCGGTTTTACAAGTTTTCCTCTGATACGCGTCAAAACTTTTTCTCTTATAACTGTGCGAAAAGCATGTATTCGTGCTTAATACAACGAAAAAAGTTGTTTTAGACTGAGATGACCTAAATCTGAAATCTTTAACTAGTGTCCCTCTAAAACGCGTCAAAACTTTTTCTTCTAAAACTGCGCGAAAAGCATGTATTCGTGCTTAATACAACGAAACAAGCTGTTTTAGACAGAAACGAGCTAAATCTGAACACATCGGTTTTACAAGTGTCCTTGTGACACGCGTCAAAACTTTTTCTCTTAAAACTGCGCGAAAAGCATGTGTTCGTGATTATTCCAACGAAACAAGCTGTTTTAGACCGAAACGAGGTAAATCACAACACATCGGTTTTACAAGTTTTCCTCTGATACGCGTCAAAACTTTTTCTCTTATAACTGCGCGAAAAGCATGTATTCGTGCTTAATACAACGAAACAAGCTGTTTTATACCGAAACGAGCTAAATCACAACACATCGGTTTTACGTCTCCCTATTACGCGTCAAAATGTTTTCTTCTATAACTGCGCGAAAAGATGTATTCGTGCTTAAAACATCGAAACAAGCGGTTTTAGACCGAAACGAGCTAAATCACAACACATCGGTTTTACAAGTCCCTAATACGCGTCAGAACTTTTCCTTCTATAACTGCGCGAAAAGCATGTATTCGTGCTTAAAACAACGAAAAAAGCTGTTTTATACCAAAACGAGCTATATCTGAAAACATCGGTTTTACAAGTATCCACGTGATACGCGTCAACTTTTTCTCTTATAACGGCGCGAAAAGCATGTATTCGTGCTTAATACAACGAAACAAACTGTTTTAGACCGAAACGAGCTAAATCTGAACACATCGGTTTTACAAGTGTCCCTGTGACACGCGTCAAAACTTTTTCTCTCATAACTGCGTGAAAAGCATGTATTCTTGCTTAATACAACGAAACAAGCTGTTTTAGACCGAAACGAGCTAAATCACAACACATCGGTTTTACAAGTGTCCCTGTGACACGCGTCAAAACTTTTTCTCTTATAACAGCGCGAAAATCATGTATTCTTGCTTAACACAACGAAACAAGCTGTTTTAGACCGAAACGAGCTAAATCTGAACACATCGGTTTTACAAGTCTCTCTAATACGCGTCAAAACTTTTTCTATAACTGCGCGAAAAGCATGTATTCGTGCTTAAAACAACGAAACAAGCTGTTTTAGACCGAAACGAGCTAAATCACAACACATCGGTTTTACAAGTCTCTAATACGCGTCAAAACTTTTCCTTCTATAACTGCGCGAAAAGCATGTATTCGTGCTTAAAGCAACGAAACAAGCTGTTTTAGACCGAGATGAGCTAAATCTGAACACATCGGTTTTACAAGTGTCCCTCAATACGCGTCAAAACTTTTTCTTCTATAACTGCGCGAAAAGCATGTATTCGTGCTTAAAACAGCGAAACAAGCTGTTTTAGACCGAAACGAGCTAAATCTGAACACATCGGTTTTACAAGTGTCCCTGTGACACGCGTCAAAACTTTTTCTCTTATAAATGCGCGAAAAGCAGGTATTCCTGCTTAGTCCAACGAAACAAGCTGTTTTAGACCGAAACGAGGTAAATCTGAACACATCGGTTTTACAAGTGTTCCTCTGATACGCGTCAAAACTTTTTCTCTTATAACTGCGCGAAAAGCATGTATTCGTGCTTAATACCACGAAACAAGCTGTTTTAGACCGAAACGAGCTAAATCACAACACATCGGTTTTACAAGTTTTCCTCTGATACGCGTTA
Organism: Amblyomma americanum; assembly: GCF_052857255.1. Classification (NCBI taxonomy): domain Eukaryota; kingdom Metazoa; phylum Arthropoda; class Arachnida; order Ixodida; family Ixodidae; genus Amblyomma; species Amblyomma americanum. The sequence continues at coordinate 20,105 of NW_027526629.1, forward strand.
AAACTTTTTCTCTTATAACTGCGCGAAAAGCTTGTATTCGTGCTTAATACAACGAAACAACCTGTTTTAGACCGAAACGAGCAAAATCACAACACATCGGTTTTACAAGTGTTCCTGTGATACGCGTCAAAACTTTTTCTCTTATAACTGTGCGAAAAGCATGTATTCATGCTTAATACAACGAAAAAAGCTGTTTTAGACTGAGATGACCTAAATCTGAAAACTTAACAAGTGTCCCTCTAATACGCGTCAAAACTTTTTCTTCTAAAACTGCGCGAAAAGCATTTATTCGTGCTTAATACAACGAAACAAGCTGTTTTAGACTGAAACGAGCTAAATCTGAACACATCGGTTTTACAAGTGTCCTTGTGACACGCGTCAAAACTTTTTCTCTTATAACAGCGCGAAAAGCATGTGTTCGTGATTAATCCAACGAAACAAGCTGTTTTAGACCGAAGCGAGGTAAATCACAACACATCGGTTTTACAAGTTTTCCTCTGATACGCGTCAAAACTTTTTCTCTTATGACTGCGTGAAAAGCATGTATTCTTGCTTAATACAACGAAACAAGCTGTTTTAGACCGAAACGAGCTAAATAACAACACATCGGATTTACAAGTATCCACGTGATACGCGTCAAAACTTTTTCTCCTATAAATGCGCGAAAAGCATGTATTCCTGCTTAATCCAACGAAACAAGCTGTTTTGGACCGAAACGAGGTAAATCTGAACACATCGGTTTTACAAGTGTTCCTCTGATACGCGTCAAAACTTTTTCTCTTATAACTGCGCGAAAAGCATGTATTCGTGCTTAATACCACGAAACAAGCTGTTTTAGACCGAAACGAGCTAAATCACAACACATCGGTTTTACAAGTTTTCCTCTGATACGCGTCAAAACTTTTTCTCTTATAACTGCGCGAAAAGCTTGTATTCGTGCTTAATACAACGAAACAAGCTGTTTTAGACCGAAACGAGCTAAATCACAACACATCGGTTTTACAAGTGTTATTCTGATACGCGTCAAAACTTTTTCTCTTATAACTGTGCGAAAAGCATGTATTCGTGCTTAATACAACGAAAAAAGCTGTTTTAGATTGAGATGACTTAAATCTGAAAACTTTAACAAGTGTCCCTCTAATACGCGTCAAAACTTTTTCTTCTAAAACTGCGCGAAAAGCATGTATTCGTGCTTAATACAACGAAACAAGCTGTTTTAGACCGAAACGAGCTAAATCTGAACACATCGGTTTTACAAGTGTTCTTGTGACACGCGTCAAAACTTTTTCTCTTATAACTGCGCGAAAAGCATGTGTTCGTGATTAATCCAACGAAACAAGCTGTTTTAGACCGAAACGAGGTAAATCACAACACATCGGTTTTACAAGTTTTCCTCTATACGCGTCAAAACTTTTTCTTTTATAACTGCGCGAAAAGCATGTATTCGTGCTTAATACAACGAAACAAGCTGTTTTAGACCGAAACGAGCTAAATCACAACACATCGGTTTTACAAGTCTCCCTATTACGCGTCAAAATGTTTTCTTCTATAACTGCGCGAAAAGATGTATTCGTGCTTAAAACATCGAAACAAGCGGTTTTAGACCGAAACGAGCTAAATCACAACACATCGGTTTTACAAGTCTCTAATACGCGTCAGAACTTTTCCTTCTATAACTGCGCGAAAAGCATGTATTCGTGCTTAAAACAACGAAAAAAGCTGTTTTATACCAAAACGAGCTATATCTGAAAACATCGGTTTTACAAGTATCCACGTGATACGCGTCAACGTTTTCTCTTATAACGGCGCGAAAAGCATGTATTCGTGCTTAATACAACGAAACAAACTGTTTTAGACCGAAACGAGCTAAATCTGAACACATCGGTTTTACAAGTGTTCCTCTGATACGCGTCAAAACTTTTTCTCTTATAACTGCGCGAAAAGCATGTATTCGTGCTGAATACCACGAAACAAGCTGTTTTAGACCGAAACGAGCTAAATCACAACACATCGGTTTTACAAGTTTTCCTCTGATACGCGTCAAAACTTTTTCTCTTATAACTGTGCGAAAAGCATGTATTCGTGCTTAATACAACGAAAAAAGTTGTTTTAGACTGAGATGACCTAAATCTGAAAACTTTAACTAGTGTCCCTCTAAAACGCGTCAAAACTTTTTCTTCTAAAACTGCGCGAAAAGCATGTATTCGTGCTTAATACAACGAAACAAGCTGTTTTAGACAGAAACGAGCTAAATCTGAACACATCGGTTTTACAAGTGTCCTTGTGACACGCGTCAAAACTTTTTCTCTTAAAACTGCGCGAAAAGCATCTGTTCGTGATTATTCCAACGAAACAAGCTGTTTTAGACCGAAACGAGGTCAATCACAACACATCGGTTTTACAAGTTTTCCTCTGATACGCGTCAAAACTTTTTCTCTTATAACTGCGCGAAAAGCATGTATTCGTGCTTAATACAACGAAACAAGCTGTTTTATACCGAAACGAGCTAAATCACAACACATCGGTTTTACGTCTCCCTATTACGCGTCAAAAGGTTTTCTTCTATAACTGCGCGAAAAGATGTATTCGTGCTTAAAACATCGAAACAAGCGGTTTTAGACCGAAACGAGCTAAATCACAACACATCGGTTTTACAAGTCTCTAATACGCGTCAGAACTTTTCCTTCTATAACTGCGCGAAAAGCATGTATTCGTGCTTAAAACAACGAAAAAAGCTGTTTTATACCAAAACGAGCTATATCTGAAAACATCGGTTTTACAAGTATCCACGTAATACGCGTCAACTTTTTCTCTTATAACGGCGCGAAAAGCATGTATTCGTGCCTAATACAACGAAACAAACTGTTTTAGACCGAAACGAGCTAAATCTGAACACATCGGTTTCACAAGTGTCCCTGTGACACGCGTCAAAACTTTTTCTCTCATAACTGCGTGAAAAGCATGTATTCTTGCTTAATACAACGAAACAAGCTGTTTTAGACCGAAACGAGCTAAATCACAACACATCGCTTTTACAAGTGTCCCTGTGACACGCGTCAAAACTTTTTCTCTTATAACAGCGCGAAAATCATGTATTCTTGCTTAACACAACGAAACAAGCTGTTTTAGACCGAAACGAGCTAAATCTGAACACATCGGTTTTACAAGTCTCTCTAATACGCGTCAAAACTTTTTCTTCTATAACTGCGCGAAAAGCATGTATTCGTGCTTAAAACAACGAAACAAGCTGTTTTAGACCGAAACGAGCTAAATCACAACACATCGGTTTTACAAGTCTCTAATACGCGTCAAAACTTTTCCTTCTATAACTGCGCGAAAAGCATGTATTCGTGCTTAAAGCAACGAAACAAGCTGTTTTAGACCGAAACGAGGTAAATCTGAACACATCGGTTTTACAAGTGTTCCTCTGATACGCGTCAAAACTTTTTCTCTTATAACTGCGCGAAAAGCATGTATTCGTGCTTAATACCACGAAACAAGCTGTTTTAGACCGAAACGAGCTAAATCACAACACATCGGTTTTACAAGTTTTCCTCTGATACGCGTTAAAACTTTTTCTCTTATAACTGCGCGAAAAGCTTGTATTCGTGCTTAATACAACGAAACAACCTGTTTTAGACCGAAACGAGCAAAATCACAACACATCGGTTTTACAAGTGTTCCTGTGATACGCGTCAAAACTTTTTCTCTTATAACTGTGCGAAAAGCATGTATTCATGCTTAATACAACGAAAAAAGCTGTTTTAGACTGAGATGACCTAAATCTGAAAACTTAACAAGTGTCCCTCTAATACGCGTCAAAACTTTTTCTTCTAAAACTGCGCGAAAAGCATTTATTCGTGCTTAATACAACGAAACAAGCTGTTTTAGACTGAAACGAGCTAAATCTGAACACATCGGTTTTACAAGTGTCCTTGTGACACGCGTCAAAACTTTTTCTCTTATAACAGCGCGAAGAGCATGTGTCCGTGATTAATCCAACGAAACAAGCTGTTTTAGACCGAAGCGAGGTAAATCACAACACATCGGTTTTACAAGTCTCTAATACGCGTCAAAACTTTTCCTTTTATAACTGCGCGAAAAGCATGTATTCGTGCCTAAAACAACGAAACAAGCTGTTTTAGACCGAAACGAGCTAAATCACAACACATCGGTTTTACAAGTCTCTAATACGCGTCAGAACTTTTTTTTCTATAACTGCGCGAAAAGCATGTATTCGTGCTTAAAACAACGAAACAAGCTGTTTTATACCAAAACGAGCTATATCTGAACACATCGGTTTTACAAGTATCCACGTGATACGCGTCAAAACTTTTTCTCTTATTACTGCGCGAAAAGCATGTATTCGTGCTTAATCCAACGAAACAAGCTGTTTTAGACCGAAACGAGCTAAATCTGAACACATCGGTTTTACAAGTGTCCCTGTGACACGCGTCAAAACTTTTTCTCTTATAACAGCGCGAAAAACATGTATTCTTGCTTAACACAACGAAACAAGCTGTTTTAGACCGAAACGAGCTAAATCTGAACACATCGGTTTTACAAGTCTCTCTAATACGCGTCAAAACTTTTTCTTCTATAACTGCGCAAAAAGCATGTATTCGTGCTTAAAACAACGAAACAAGCTGTTTTAGACCGAAACGAGCTAAATCACAACACATCGGTTTTACAAGTCTCTAATACGCGTCAAAACTTTTCCTTCTATAACTGCGCGAAAAGCATGTATTCGTGCTTAAAACAGCGAAACAAGCTGTTTTAGACCGAAACGAGCTAAATCTGAACACATCGGTTTTACAAGTGTCCCTGTGACACGCGTCAAAGCTTTTTCTCTTATAACAGCGCGAAAATCATGTATTCTTGCTTAACACAACGAAACAAGCTGTTTTAGACCGAAACGAGCTAAATCTGAACACATCGGTTTTACAAGTGTTCCTGTGACACGCGTCAAAACGTTTTCTCTTATAACAGCGCGAAAAGCATGTATTCTTGCTTAATACAACGAAACAAGCTGTTTTAGACCGAAACGAGCTAAATCACAACACATCGGTTTTACAAGTGTTCCCCTGATACGCGTCTAAACTTTTTCTCTTATAACTGCGCGAAAAGCATGCATTCGTGCTTAAAACAACGAAACAAGCTGTTTTAGTCTGAAACGAGCTAAATCACAACACATCGGTTTTACAAGTGTTCCTCTGATACGCGTCAAAACTTTTTCTCTTATAACTGCGCGAAAAGCATGTATTCGTGCTTAAAACAACGAAACAAGCTGTTTTAGACCGAGATGAGCTAAATCTGAACACATCGGTTTTACAAGTGTCCCTCAATACGCGTCAAAACTTTTTCTTCTATAACTGCGCGAAAAGCATGTATTCGTGCTTAAAACAACGAAACAAGCTGTTTTATACCAAAACGAGCTATATCTGAACACATCGGTTTTACAAGTATCCACGTGATACGCGTCAACTTTTTCTCTTATAACTGCGCGAAAAGCTTGTATTCGTGCTTAATACAACGAAACAAGCTGTTTTAGACCGAAACGAGCTAAATCTGAACACATCAGTTTTACAAGTGTCCCTGTGACACGCGTCAAAACTTTTTCTCTCATAACTGCTTGAAAAGCATGTATTCTTGCTTAATACAGCGAAACAAGCTGTTTTAGACCGAAACCGCTTGGTGTTCATCATGGCAAATGTCACTTAACACTGAATAAATCACAACACATAGGTTTTACAAGTATCCACGTGATACGCGTCAAAACTTTTTCTCTTATAAGTGGGCGAAAAGCATGTATTCCTGCTTAATCCAACGAAACAAGCTGTTTTAGTCCGAAACGAGCTAAATCACAACACATCGGTTTTACAAGTGTTCCTCTGATACGCGTCAAAACTTTTTCTCTTATAACTGCGCGAAAAGCATGTATTCGTGCTTAATACAACGAAACAAGCTGTTTTAGACCGAAACAAGTTAAATCTGAACACAGCGGTTTTACAAGCTGTTTTAGACTGAGATGACCTAAATCTGAAAACTTTAACAAGTGTCCCTCTAATAAGCGTCAAAACTTTTTCTCTCATAACTGCGTGAAAAGCATGTATTCTTGCTTAATACAACGAAACAAGCTGTTTTAGACCGAAACGAGCTAAATCACAACACATCGATTTTACAAGTATCCACGTGATACGCGTCAAAACTTTTTCTCTTATAAATGCGCGAAAAGCATGTATTCCTGCTTAATCCAAAGAAACAAGCTGTTTTAGACCGAAACGAGGTAAATCTGAACACATCGGTTTTACAAGTGTTCCTCTGATACGCGTCAAAACTTTTTCTCTTATAACTGCGCGAAAAGCATGTATTCGTGCTTAATACCACGAAACAAGCTGTTTTAGACCGAAACGAGCTAAATCTGAACACATCGGTTTAACAAGTGTTCCTCTGATACGCGTCAAAACTTTTTCTCTTATAACTGCGCGAAAAGCATGTATTCGTGCTTAATACCACGAAACAAGCTGTTTTAGACCGAAACGAGCTAAATCACAACACATCGGTTTTACAAGTTTTCCTCTGATACGCGTCAAAACTTTTTCTCTTATAACTGCGCGAAAAGCTTGTATTCGTGCTTAATACAACGAAACAAGCTGTTTTAAACCGAAACGAGCTAAATCACAACACATCGGTTTTACAAGTGTTCCTCTGGTACGCGTCAAAACTTTTTCTCTTATAACTGTGCGAAAAGCATGTATTCGTGCTTAATACAACAAAAAAAGCTGTTTTAGATTGAGATGACTTAAATCTGAAAACTTTAACAAGTGTCCCTCTAATACGCGTCAAAACTTTTTCTTCTAAAACTGCGCGAAAAGCATGTATTCGTGCTTAATACAACGAAACAAGCTGTTTTAGACCGAAACGAGCTAAATCTGAACACATCGGTTTTACAAGTGTTCTTGTGACACGCGTCAAAACTTTTTCTCTTATAACTGCGCGAAAAGATGTATTCGTGCTTAAAACATCGAAACAAGCGGTTTTAGACCGAAACAAGCTAAATCACAACACATCGGTTTTACAAGTCTCTAATACGCGTCAAAACTTTTCCTTTTATAACTGCGCGAAAAGCATGTATTCGTGCCTAAAACAACGAAACAAGCTGTTTTAGACCGAAACGAGCTAAATCACAACACATCGGTTTTACAAGTCTCTAATACGCGTCAGAACTTTTCTTTCTATAACTGCGCGAAAAGCATGTATTCGTGCTTAAAACAACGAAACAAGCTGTTTTATACCAAAACGAGCTATATCTGAACACATCGGTTTTACAAGTATCCACGTGATACGCGTCAAAACTTTTTCTCTTATTACTGCGCGAAAAGCATGTATTCGTGCTTAATCCAACGAAACAAGCTGTTTTAGACCGAAACGAGCTAAATCTGAACACATCGGTTTTACAAGTGTCCCTGTGACACGCGTCAAAACTTTTTCTCTTATAACAGCGCGAAAAACATGTATTCTTGCTTAACACAACGAAACAAGCTGTTTTAGACCGAAACGAGCTAAATCTGAACACATCGGTTTTACAAGTCTCTAATACGCGTCAAAACTTTTTCTTCTATAACTGCGCGAAAAGCATGTATTCGTGCTTAAAACAACGAAACAAGCTGTTTTAGACCGAAACGAGCTAAATCACAACACATCGGTTTTACAAGTCTCTAATACGCGTCAAAACTTTTCCTTCTATAACTGCGCGAAAAGCATGTATTCGTGCTTAAAACAGCGAAACAAGCTGTTTTAGACCGAAACGAGCTAAATCTGAACACATCGGTTTTACAAGCGTCCCTGTGACACGCGTCAAAGCTTTTTCTCTTATAACAGCGCGAAAATCATGTATTCTTGCTTAACACAACGAAACAAGCTGTTTTAGACCGAAACGAGCTAAATCTGACACATCGGTTTTTACAAGTGTTCCTGTGACACGCGTCAAAACGTTTTCTCTTATAACAGCGCGAAAAGCATGTATTCTTGCTTAATACAACGAAACAAGCTGTTTTATACCGAAACGAGCTAAATCACAACACATCGGTTTTACAAGTGTTCCTCTGATACGCGTCAAAACTTTTTCTCTTATAACTGTGCGAAAAGCATGTATTCGTGCTTAATACAACGAAAAAAGCTGTTTTAGATTGAGATGACTTAATCTGAAAACTTTAACAAGTGTCCCTCTAATACGCGTCAAAACGTTTTCTTCTAAAACTGCGCGAAAAGCATGTATTCGTGCTTAATACAACGAAACAAGCTGTTTTAGACCGAAACGAGCTAAATCTGAACACATCGTTTTACAAGTGTTCTTGTGACACGCGTCAAAACTTTTTTCTCTTATAACTGCGCGAAAAGCATGTGTTCGTGATTAATCCAACGAAACAAGCTGTTTTAGACCGAAACGAGGTAAATCACAACACATCGGTTTTACAAGTTTTCCTCTATACGCGTCAAACTTTTTCTTTTATAACTGCGCGAAAAGCATGTATTCGTGCTTAATACAACGAAACAAGCTGTTTTAGACCGAAACGAGCTAAATCACAACACATCGGTTTTACAAGTCTCCCTATTACGCGTCAAAATGTTTTCTTCTATAACTGCGCGAAAAGATGTATTCGTGCTTAAAACATCGAAACAAGCGGTTTTAGACCGAAACGAGCTAAATCACAACACATCGTTTTACAAGTCTCTAATACGCGTCAGAACTTTTCCTTCTATAACTGCGCGAAAAGCATGTATTCGTGCTTAAAACAACGAAAAAAGCTGTTTTATACCAAAACGAGCTATATCTGAAAACATCGGTTTTACAAGTATCCACGTGATACGCGTCAACTTTTTTCTCTTATAACGGCGCGAAAGCATGTATTCGTGCTTAATACAACGAAACAAACTGTTTTAGACCGAAACGAGCTAAATCTGAACACATCGGTTTTACAAGTGTTCCTCTGATACGCGTCAAAACTTTTTCTCTTATAACTGCGCGAAAAGCATGTATTCGTGCTGAATACCACGAAACAAGCTGTTTTAGACCGAAACGAGCTAAATCACAACACATCGGTTTTACAAGTTTTCCTCTGATACGCGTCAAAACTTTTTCTCTTATAACTGTGCGAAAAGCATGTATTCGTGCTTAATACAACGAAAAAAGTTGTTTTAGACTGAGATGACCTAAATCTGAAAACTTTAACTAGTGTCCCTCTAAAACGCGTCAAAACTTTTTCTTCTAAAACTGCGCGAAAAGCATGTATTCGTGCTTAATACAACGAAACAAGCTGTTTTAGACAGAAACGAGCTAAATCTGAAAGCATAGGTTTTCACAAGTGTCCCTGTGACACGCGTCAAAACTTTTTCTCTCATAACTGCGTGAAAAGCATGTATAATACAACGAAACAAGCTGTTTTAGACCGAAACGAGCTAAATCTGAACACATCGGTTTTAAAAGCGTCCATGTGAAACGCGTCAAAACTTTTTCTCTTATAACTACGCGAAAAGCATGTATTCGTGCTTAATACAACGAAACAAGCTGTTTTAGACCAAAACGAGCTAGATCTGAACACATCGGTTTTACAAGTGTCCCTGTGACACGCGTCAAAACTTTTTCTCTTATAACAGTGCGAAAATCATGTATTCTTGCTTAACACAACGAAACAAGCTGTTTTAAACCGAAACGAGCTAAATCTGAACACATCGGTTTTACAAGTGTCCCTGTGACCCGCGTCAAAACGTTTTCTCTTATAACAGCGCGAAAAGCATGTATTCGTGCTTAATACAACGAAACAAGCTGTTTTAGACCAAAACGAGCTAGATCTGAACATATCGGTTTTACAAGTGTGCATGTGATACGCGTCAAAACGTTTTCTCTTATAACTGCGCAAAAAGCATGTATTCGTGCTTAATACAACGAAACAAGCTGTTTTAGACAGAAACGAGCTAAATCACAACACATCGGTTTTACAAGTCTTTCTAATACGCGTCAAAACTTTTTCTTCTATAACTGCGCGAAAAGCATGTATTCGTGCTTAAAACAACGAAACAAGCTGTTTTAGATCGAAACGAGCTAAATCACAACACATCGGTTTTACAAGTCTCTAATACGCGTCAAAACTTTTCCTTCTATAACTGCGCGAAAAGCATGTATTCGTGCTTAAAGCAACGAAACAAGCTGTTTTAGACCGAGATGAGCTAAATCTGAACACATCGGTTTTACAAGTGTCCCTCAATACGCGTCAAAACTTTTTCTTCTATAACTGCGCGAAAAGCATGTATTCGTGCTTAAAACAGCGAAACAAGCTGTTTTAGACCGAAACGAGCTAAATCTGAACACATCGGTTTTACAAGTGTCTCTGTGACACGCGTCAAAACTTTTTCTCTTATAACAGCGCGAAAATCATGTATTCTTGCTTAACACAACGAAACAAGCTGTTTTAGACCGAAACGAGCTAAATCTGAACACATCGGTTTTACAAGTGTCCCTGTGACACGCGTCAAAACGTTTTCTCTTATAACAGCGCGAAAAGCATGTATTCTTGCTTAATACAACGAAACAAGCTGTTTTAGACCGAAACGAGCTAAATCACAACACATCGGTTTTACAAGTGTTCCCCTGATACGCGTCTAAACTTTTTCTCTTATAACTGCGCGAAAAGCATGCATTCGTGCTTAAAACAACGAAACAAGCTGTTTTAGTTTGAAACGAGGTAAATCACAACACATCGGTTTTACAAGTGTTCCTCTGATACGCGTCAAAACTTTTTCTCTTATAACTGCGCGAAAAGCATGTATTCGTGCTTAATACAACGAAACAAGCTGTTTTAGACCGAAACGAGCTAAATCACAACACATCGGTTTTACAAGTGATCCTCTGATACGCGTCAAAACCTTTTCTCTTATAACTGCTCGAAAAGCTTGTATTCGTGCGTAATACAACGAAACAAGCTGTTTTAGACCGAAACGAGCTAAATCACAACACATTGGTTTTACAAGTGTTCCTCTGATACGCGTCAAAACTTTTTCTCTTATAACTGCGCGAAAAGCATGTATTCGTGCTTAATACAACGAAAAAAGCTGTTTTAGACTGAGATGACCTAAATCTGAAAACTGTTTTACGTGTCCCTCTAATACGCGTCAAAACGTTTTCTTCTAAAACTGCGCGAAAAGCATGTATTCGTGCTTATTACAACTAAACAAGCTGTTTTAGTCCGAAACGAGCTAAATCACAACACATCGGTTTTACAAGTGTTCCCCTGATACGCGTCTAAACTTTTTCTCTTATATCTGCGCGAAAAGCATGTATTCGTGCTTAAAACAACGAAACAAGCTGTTTTATACCAAAACGAGCTATATATGAACCCATCGGTTTTACAAGTATCCACGTGATACGCGTCAACTTTTTCTCTTATAACTGCGCGAAAAGCATGTATTCGTGCTTAATACAACGAAACAAGCTGTTTTAGACCGAAACGAGCTAAATCTGAAAGCATAGGTTTTCACAAGTGTCCCTGTGACACGCGTCAAAACTTTTTCTCTCAGAACTGCGTGAAAAGCATGTATAATACAACGAAACAAGCTGTTTTAGACCGAAACGAGCTAAATCTGAACACATCGGTTTTAAAAGCGTCCATGTGAAACGCGTCAAAACTTTTTCTCTTATAACTACGCGAAAAGCATGTATTCGTGCTTAATACAACGAAACAAGCTGTTTTAGACCAAAACGAGCTAGATCTGAACACATCGGTTTTACAAGTGTCCCTGTGACACGCGTCAAAACTTTTTCTCTTATAACAGCGCGAAAATCATGTATTCTTGCTTAACACAACGAAACAAGCTGTTTTAAACCGAAACGAGCTAAATCTGAACACATCGGTTTTACAAGTGTCCCTGTGACACGCGTCAAAACGTTTTCTCTTATAACAGCGCGAAAAGCATGTATTCTTGCTTAATACAACGAAACAAGCTGTTTTAGACCGAAACGAGCTAAATCACAACACATCGGTTTTACAAGTTTTCCTCTGTTACGCGTCAAAGCTTTTTCTCTTATAACTGCGCGAAAAGCATGTATTCGTGCTTAATACAACGAAACAAGCTGTTTTAGACCAAAACGAGCTAGATCTGAACATATCCGTTTTACAAGTGTGCATGTGATACGCGTCAAAACGTTTTCTCTTATAACTGCGCAAAAAGCATGTATTCGTGCTTAATACAACGAAACAAGCTGTTTTAGACAGAAACGAGCTAAATCACAACACATCGGTTTTACAAGTCTCTCTAATACGCGTCAAAACTTTTTCTTCTATAACTGCGCGAAAAGCATGTATTCGTGCTTAAAACAACGAAACAAGCTGTTTTAGATCGAAACGAGCTAAATCACAACACATCGGTTTTACAAGTCTGTAATACGCGTCAAAACGTTTCCTTCTATAACTGCGCGAAAAGCATGTATTCGTGCTTAAAGCAACGAAACAAGCTTTTTTAGACCGAGATGAGCTAAATCTGAACACATCGGTTTTACAAGTGTCCCTCAATACGCGTCAAAACTTTTTCTTCTATAACTGCGCGAAAAGCATGTATTCGTGCTTAAAACAACGAAACAAGCTGTTTTATACCAAAACGAGCTATATCTGAACACATCGGTTTTACAAGAATCCACGTGATACGCGTCAACTTTTTCTCTTATAACTGCGCGAAAAGCTTGTATTCGTGCTTAATACAACGAAACAAGCTGTTTTAGACCGAAACGAGCTAAATCTGAACACATCGGATTTACAAGTGTCCCTGTGACACGCGTCAAAACTTTTTCTCTCATAACTGCTTGAAAAGCATCTATTCTTGCTTAATACAACGAAACAAGCTGTTTTAGACCGAAACGAGCTAAATCTGAAAGCATAGGTTTTCACAAGTGTCCTTGTGACACGCGTCAAAACTTTTTCTCTCATAACTGCGTGAAAAGCATGTATAATACAACGAAACAAGCTGTTTTAGACCGAAACGAGCTAAATCTGAACACATCGGTTTTAAAAGCGTCCATGTGAAACGCGTCAAAACTTTTTCTCTTATAACTACGCGAAAAGCATGTATTCGTGCTTAATACAACGAAACAAGCTGTTTTAGACCAAAACGAGCTAGATCTGAACACATCGGTTTTACAAGTGTCCCTGTGACACGCGTCAAAACTTTTTCTCTTATAACAGCGCGAAAATCATGTATTCTTGCTTAACACAACGAAACAAGCTGTTTTAAACCGAAACGAGCTAAATCTGAACACATCGGTTTTACAAGTGTCCCTGTGACACGCGTCAAAACGTTTTGTCTTCTAACAGCGCGAAAAGCATGTATTCTTGCTTAATACAACGAAACAAGCTGTTTTAGACCGAAACGAGCTAAATCACAACACATCGGTTTTACAAGTTTTCCTCTGATACGCGTCAAAGCTTTTTCTCTTATAACTGCGCGAAAAGCATGTATTCGTGCTTAATACAACGAAACAAGCTGTTTTAGACCAAAACGAGCTAGATCTGAACATATCGGTTTTACAAGTGTGCATGTGATACGCGTCAAAACGTTTTCTCTTATAACTGCGCAAAAAGCATGTATTCGTGCTTAATACAACGAAACAAGCTGTTTTAGACAGAAACGAGCTAAATCACAACACATCGGTTTTACAAGTCTCTCTAATACGCGTCAAAACTTTTTCTTCTATAACTGCGCGAAAAGCATGTATTCGTGCTTAAAACAAAGAAACAAGCTGTTTTAGATCGAAACGAGCTAAATCACAACACATCGGTTTTACAAGTCTCTAATACGCGTCAAAACTTTTCCTTCTATAACTGCGCGAAAAGCATGTATTCGTGCTTAAAGCAACGAAACAAGCTGTTTTAGACCGAGATGAGCTAAATCTGAACACATCGGTTTTACAAGTGTCCCCCAATACGCGTCAAAACTTTTTCTTCTATAACTGCGCGAAAAGCATGTATTCGTGCTTAAAACAACAAAACAAGCTGTTTTATACCAAAACGAGCTATATCTGAACACATCGGTTTTACAAGTATCCACGTGATACGCGTCAACTTTTTCTCTTATAACTGCGCGAAAAGCTTGTATTCGTGCTTAATACAACAAAACAAGCTGTTTTAGACCGAAACGAGCTAAATCTGAACACATCGGATTTACAAGTGTCCCTGTGACACGCGTCAAAACTTTTTCTCTCATAACTGCTTGAAAAGCATGTATTCTTGCTTAATACAACGAAACAAGCTGTTTTAGACCGAAACGAGCTAAATCACAACACATAGGTTTTACAAGTATCCACGTGATACGCGTCAAAACGTTTTCTCTTATAAGTGGGCGAAAAGCATGTATTCCTGCTTAATCCAACGAAACAAGCTGTTTTAGTCCGAAACGAGCTAAATCACAACACATCGGTTTTACAAGTGTTCCTCTGATACGCGTCAAAACTTTTTCTCTTATAACTGCGCGAAAAGCATGTATTCGTGCTTAATACAACGAAACAAGCTGTTTTAGACCGAAAAGAGCTAAATCACAACACATCGGCTTTACAAGTGTTCCTCTGATACGCGTCAAAACCTTTTCTCTTATAACTGCGCGAAAAGCTTGTATTCGTGCGTCATACAACGAAACAAGCTGTTTTAGACCGAAACGAGCTAAATCACAACACATCGGTTTTCCAAGTGTTCCTCTGATACGCGTCAAAACTTTTTCTCTTATAACTGCGCGAAAAGCATGTATTCGTGCTTAATACAACGAAAAAAGCTGTTTTAGACTGAGATGACCTAAATCTGAAAACTGTTTTACGTGTCCCTCTAATACGCGTCAAAACTTTTTCTTCTAAAACTGCGCGAAAAGCATGTATTCGTGCTTATTACAACTAAACAAGCTGTTTAGTCCGAAACGAGCTAAATCACAACACATCGGTTTTACAAGTGTTCCCCTGATACGCGTCTAAACGTTTTCTCTTATAACTGCGCGAAAAGCATGTATTCGTGCTTAAAACAACGAAACAAGGTGTTTTATACCAAAACGAGCTATATATGAACACATCGGTTTTACAAGTATCCACGTGATACGCGTCAACTTTTTCTCTTATAACTGCGCGAAAAGCATGTATTCGTGCTTAATACAACGAAACAAGCTGTTTTAGAACGAAACGAGCTAAATCTGAACACATCGGTTTTACAAGTGTCCCTCAATACGCGTCAAAACTTTTTCTTCTATAACTGCGCGAAAAGCATGTATTCGTGCTTAAAACAGCGAAACAAGCTGTTTTAGACCGAAACGAGCTAAATCTGAACACATCGGTTTTACAAGTGTCCCTGTGACACGCGTCAAAACTTTTTCTCTTATAACAGCGCGAAAATCATGTATTCTTGCTTAACACAACGAAACAAGCTATTTTAGACCGAAACGAGCTAAATCTGAACACATCGGTTTTACAAGTGTCCCTGTGACACGCGTCAAAACGTTTTCTCTTATAACAGCGCGAAAAGCATGTATTCTTGCTTAATACAACGAAACAAGCTGTTTTAGACCGAAACGAGCTAAATCACAACACATCGGTTTTACAAGTGTTCCCCTGATACGCGTCTAAACTTTTTCTCTTATAACTGTGCGAAAAGCATGCATTCGTGCTTAAAACAACGAAACAAGCTGTTTTAGTCTGAAACGAGCTAAATCACAACACATCGGTTTTACAAGTGTTCCTCTGATACGCGTCAAAACTTTTTCTCTTATAACTGCGCGAAAAGCATGTATTCTTGCTTAAAACAACGAAACAAGCTGTTTTAGACCGAGATGAGCTAAATCTGAACACATCGGTTTTACAAGTGTCCCTCAATACGCGTCAAAACTTTTTCTTTTATAACTGCGCGAAAAGCATGTATTCGTGCTTAAAACAACGAAACAAGCTGTTTTATACCAAAACGAGCTATATCTGAACACATCGGTTTTACAAGTATCCACGTGATACGCGTCAACTTTTTCTCTATAACTGCGCGAAAATCTTGTATTCGTGCTTAATACAACGAAACAAGCTGTTTTAGACCGAAACGAGCTAAATCTGAACACATCGGTTTTACAAGTGTCCCTGTGACACGCGTCAAAACGTTTTCTCTTATAACAGCGCGAAAAGCATGTATTCTTGCTTAATACAACGAAACAAGCTGTTTTACACCGAAACGAGCTAAATCACAACACATCGGTTTTACAAGTGTCCCTGTGACACGCGTCAAAACGTTTTCTCTTATAACAGCGCGAAAAGCATGTATCCTTGCTTAATACAACGAAACAAGCTGTTTTAGACCGAAACGAGCTAAATCACAACACATCGGTTTTACAAGCGTTCCCCTGATACGCGTCAATTCTTTTTCTCTTATAACTGCGCGAAAAGCATGTATTCGTGCTTAAAGCAACGAAACAAGTTGTTTTAGACCGAGATGAGCTAAATCTGAACACATCGGTTTTACAAGTGTCCCTCAATACGCGTCAAAACTTTTTCTTCGATAACTGCGCGAAAAGCATGTATTCGTGCTTAAAACAACGAAACAAGCTGTTTTATACCAAAACGAGCTATATCTGAACACATCGGTTTTACAAGTGTCCCTGTGACACGCGTCAAAACGTTTTCTCTTATAACAGCGCGAAAAGCATGTATTCTTGCTTAATACAACGAAACAAGCTGTTTTAGACCGAAACGAGCTAAATCACAACACATCGGTTTTACAAGTGTCCCTGTGACACGCGTCAAAACGTTTTCTCTTATAACAGCGCGAAAAGCATGTATTCTTGCTTAATACAACGAAACAAGCTGTTTTAGACCGAAACGAGCTAAATCACAACACATCGGTTTTACAAGCGTTCCCCTGATACGCGTCAAATCTTTTTTTCTTATAACTGCGCGAAAAGCATGTATTCGTGCTTAAAGCAACGAAACAAGCTGTTTTAGACCGAGATGAGCTAAATCTGAGCACATCGGTTTTACAAGTGTCCCTCAATACGCGTCAAAACTTTTTCTTCGATAACTGCGCGAAAAGCATGTATTCGTGCTTAAAACAACGAAACAAGCTGTTTTATACCAAAACGAGCTATATCTGAACACATCGGTTTTACAAGTGTCCCTGTGACACGCGTCAAAACGTTTTCTCTTATAACAGCGCGAAAATCATGTATTCTTGCTTAACACAACGAAACAAGCTGTTTTAGACCGAAACGAGCTAAATCTGAACACATCGGTTTTACAAGTGTCCCTGTGACACGCGTCAAAACGTTTTCTCTTATAACAGCGCGAAAAGCATGTATTCTTGCTTAATACAACGAAACAAGCTGTTTTAGACCGAGACGAGCTAAATCACAACACATCGGTTTTGCAAGCGTTCCCCTGATACGCGTCAAATCTTTTTCTCTTATAACTGCGCGAAAAGCATGTATTCGTGCTTAAAACAACGAAACAAGCTGTTTTAGACCGAGATGAGCTAAATCTGAACACATCGGTTTTACAAGTGTTCCTCAATACGCGTCAAAACTTTTTCTTCTATAACTGCGCGAAAAGCTTGTATTCGTGCTTAAAACAACGAAACAAGCTGTTTTATACCAAAACGAGCTATATCTGAACACATCGGTTTTACAAGTATCCACGTGATACGCGTCAACTTTTTCTCTTATAACTGCGCGAAAAGCATGTATTCGTGCTTAAAACAACGAAACAAGCTGTTTTAGACCGAAACGAGCTAAATCTGAACACATCGGTTTTACAAGTGTCCCTGTGACACGCGTCAAAACTTTTTCTCTCATAACTGCGTGAAAAGCATGTATTCTTGCTTAATACAACGAAACAAGCTGTTTTAGACCGAAACGAGCTAAATCACAACACATCGGTTTTAGAAGTATCCACGTGATACGCGTCAAAACTTTTTCTCTTATAAGTTCGCGAAAAGCATGTATTCCTGCTTAATCCAACGAAACAAGCTGTTTTAGACCGAAACGAGGTAAATCTGAACACATCGGTTTTACAAGTGTTCCTCTGGTACGCGTCAAAACTTTTTCTCTTATAACTGCGCGAAAAGCATGTATTCGTGCTTAATACAACGAAACAAGCTGTTTTAGACCGAAACGAGCTAAATCAGAACACATCGGTTTTACAAGTGTCCCTGTGACACGCGTCAAAACGTTTTCTCTTATAACAGCGCGAAAAGCATGTATTCTTGCTTAATACAACGAAACAAGCTGTTTTAGACCGAAACGAGCTAAATCACAACACATCGGTTTTACAAGTGTTCCCCTGATACGCGTCTAAACTTTTTCTCTTATAACTGCGCGAAAAGCATGTATTCGTGCTTAAAACAACGAAACAAGCTGTTTTAGTCTGAAACAAGCTAAATCACAACACATCGGTTTTACAAGTGTTCCTCTGATACGCGTCAAAACCTTTTCTCTTATAACTGTGCGAAAAGCATGTATTCGTGCTTAATACAACGAAAAAAGCTGTTTTAGACTGAGATGACCTAAATCTGAAAACTTTAACAAGTGTCCCTCTAATACGCGTCAAAACTTTTTCTTCTAAAACTGCGCGAAAAGCATGTATTTGTGCTTAATACAACGAAACAAGTTGTTTTAGATCGAAACCAGCTAAATCTGAACACATCGGTTTTACAAGTGTCCTTGTGACACGCGTCAAAACTTTTTCTCTTATAACTGCGCGAAAAGCATGTGTTCGTGAATAATCCAACGAAACAAGCTGTTTTAGACCGAAACGAGGTAAATCACAACACATCGGTTTTACAAGTTTTCCTCTGATACGCGTCAAAACTTTTTCTCTTATAACTGCGCGAAAAGCATGTATTCGTTCTTAACACAACGAGACAAGCTGTTTTAAACCGAAACGAGCTAAATCACAACACATCGGTTTTACAAGTCTCCCTAATACGCGTCAAAACGTTTTCTTCTATAACTGCGCGAAAAGCATGTATTCGTGCTTAAAACAACTAAACAAGCTGTTTTAGTCCGAAACGAGCTAAATCACAACACATCGGTTTTGCAAGTGTCCACATGATACTCGTCAACTTTTTCTCTTATAACTGCGCGAAAAGCATGTATTCGTGCTTAATACAACTAAACAAGCTGTTTTAGTCCGAAACGAGCTAAATCACAACACATCGGTTTTGCAAGTGTTCCCCTGATACGCGTCTAAACTTTTTCTCTTATAACTGCGCGAAAAGCATGTATTCGTGCTTGATACAACGAAACAAGCTGTTTTAGACCGAAACGAACTAAATCACAACACATCGGTTTTACAAGTATCCAAGTGATACGCGTCAAAACTTTTTCTCTTATAAGTGCGCGAAAAGCATGTATTCCTGCTTACTCCAACGAAACAAGCTGTTTTAGACCGAAACGAGCTAAATCACAACACATCGGTTTTACAAGTATCCACGTGATACGCGTCAAAACTTTTTCTCTTATAACTGCGCGAAAAGCATGTATTCGTGCTTAAAACAACGAAACAAGCTGTTTTAGTTCGAAACGAGCTAAATCACAACACATCGGTTTTACAAGTGTTCCTCTGATACGCGTCAAAACTTTTTCTCTTATAACTTCGCGAAAAGCATGTATTCGTGCTTAAAGCAACGAAACAAGCTGTTTTAGACCGAGATGAGCTAAATCTGAACACATCGGTTTTACAAATGTCCCTCAATACGCGTCAAATCTTTTTCTTCGATAACTGCGCGAAAAGCATGTATTCGTGCTTAAAACAACGAAACAAGCTGTTTTATACCAAAACGAGCTATATCTGAACACATCGGTTTTACAAGTGTCCCTGTGACACGCGTCAAAACTTTTTCTCTTATAACAGCGCGAAAATCATGTATTCTTGCTTAACACAACGAAACAAGCTGTTTTAGACCGAAACGAGCTAAATCTGAACACATCGGTTTTACAAGTGTCCCTGTGACACGCGTCAAAACGTTTTCTCTTATAACAGCGCGAAAAGCATGTATTCTTGCTTAATACAACGAAATAAGCTGTTTTACACCGAAACGAGCTAAATCACAACACATCGGTTTTACAAGTGTCCCTGTGACACGCGTCAAAACGTTTTCTCTTATAACAGCGCGAAAAGCATGTATTCTTGCTTAATACAACGAAACAAGCTGTTTTAGACCGAAACGAGCTAAATCACAACACATCGGTTTTACAAGTGTTCCCCTGATACGCGTCTAAACTTTTTCTCTTATAACTGCGCGAAAAGCATGTATTCGTGCTTAAAACAACGAAACAAGCTGTTTTAGTCTGAAACAAGCTAAATCACAACACATCGGTTTTACAAGTGTTCCTCTGATACGCGTCAAAACCTTTTCTCTTATAACTGTGCGAAAAGCATGTATTCGTGCTTAATACAACGAAAAAAGCTGTTTTAGACTGAGATGACCTAAATCTGAAAACTTTAACAAGTGTCCCTCTAATACGCGTCAAAACTTTTTCTTCTAAAACTGCGCGAAAAGCATGTATTTGTGCTTAATACAACGAAACAAGTTGTTTTAGATCGAAACCAGCTAAATCTGAACACATCGGTTTTACAAGTGTCCTTGTGACACGCGTCAAAACTTTTTCTCTTATAACTGCGCGAAAAGCATGTGTTCGTGAATAATCCAACGAAACAAGCTGTTTTAGACCGAAACGAGGTAAATCACAACACATCGGTTTTACAAGTTTTCCTCTGATACGCGTCAAAACTTTTTCTCTTATAACTGCGCGAAAAGCATGTATTCGTTCTTAACACAACGAGACAAGCTGTTTTAAACCGAAACGAGCTAAATCACAACACATCGGTTTTACAAGTCTCCCTAATACGCGTCAAAACGTTTTCTTCTATAACTGCGCGAAAAGCATGTATTCGTGCTTAAAACAACGAAAGAAGTTGTTTTAGACCGAAACCAGCTAAATCTGAACACATCGGTTTTACAAGTGTCCACATGATACTCGTCAACTTTTTCTCTTATAACTGCGCGAAAAGCATGTATTCGTGCTTAATACAACTAAACAAGCTGTTTTAGTCCGAAACGAGCTAAATCACAACACATCGGTTTTGCAAGTGTTCCCCTGATACGCGTCTAAACTTTTTCTCTTATAACTGCGCGAAAAGCATGTATTCGTGCTTGATACAACGAAACAAGCTGTTTTAGACCGAAACGAACTAAATCACAACACATCGGTTTTACAAGTATCCAAGTGATACGCGTCAAAACTTTTTCTCTTATAAGTGCGCGAAAAGCATGTATTCCTGCTTACTCCAACGAAACAAGCTGTTTTAGACCGAAACGAGCTAAATCACAACACATCGGTTTTACAAGTATCCACGTGATACGCGTCAAAACTTTTTCTCTTATAACTGCGCGAAAAGCATGTATTCGTGCTTAAAACAACGAAACAAGCTGTTTTAGTTCGAAACGAGCTAAATCACAACACATCGGTTTTACAAGTGTTCCTCTGATACGCGTCAAAACTTTTTCTCTTATAACTTCGCGAAAAGCATGTATTCGTGCTTAAAGCAACGAAACAAGCTGTTTTAGACCGAGATGAGCTAAATCTGAACACATCGGTTTTACAAATGTCCCTCAATACGCGTCAAATCTTTTTCTTCGATAACTGCGCGAAAAGCATGTATTCGTGCTTAAAACAACGAAACAAGCTGTTTTATACCAAAACGAGCTATATCTGAACACATCGGTTTTACAAGTGTCCCTGTGACACGCGTCAAAACTTTTTCTCTTATAACAGCGCGAAAATCATGTATTCTTGCTTAACACAACGAAACAAGCTGTTTTAGACCGAAACGAGCTAAATCTGAACACATCGGTTTTACAAGTGTCCCTGTGACACGCGTCAAAACGTTTTCTCTTATAACAGCGCGAAAAGCATGTATTCTTGCTTAATACAACGAAACAAGCTGTTTTACACCGAAACGAGCTAAATCACAACACATCGGTTTTACAAGTGTCCCTGTGACACGCGTCAAAACGTTTTCTCTTATAACAGCGCGAAAAGCATGTATCCTTGCTTAATACAACGAAACAAGCTGTTTTAGACCGAAACGAGCTAAATCACAACACATCGGTTTTACAAGCGTTCCCCTGATACGCGTCAATTCTTTTTCTCTTATAACTGCGCGAAAAGCATGTATTCGTGCTTAAAGCAACGAAACAAGCTGTTTTAGACCGAGATGAGCTAAATCTGAACACATCGGTTTTACAAGTGTCCCTCAATACGCGTCAAAACTTTTTCTTCGATAACTGCGCGAAAAGCATGTATTCGTGCTTAAAACAACGAAACAAGCTGTTTTATACCAAAACGAGCTATATCTGAACACATCGGTTTTACAAGTGTCCCTGTGACACGCGTCAAAACGTTTTCTCTTATAACAGCGCGAAAAGCATGTATTCTTGCTTAATACAACGAAACAAGCTGTTTTAGACCGAAACGAGCTAAATCACAACACATCGGTTTTACAAGTGTCCCTGTGACACGCGTCAAAACGTTTTCTCTTATAACAGCGCGAAAAGCATGTATTCTTGCTTAATGCAACGAAACAAGCTGTTTTAGACCGAAACGAGCTAAATCACAACACATCGGTTTTACAAGCGTGCCCCTGATACGCGTCAAATCTTTTTCTCTTATAACCGCGCGAAAAGCATGTATTCGTGCTTAAAACAACGAAACAAGCTGTTTTAGACCGAGATGAGCTAAATCTGAACACATCGGTTTTACAAGTGTTCCTCAATACGCGTCAAAACTTTTTCTTCTATAACTGCGCGAAAAGCTTGTATTCGTGCTTAAACAAAGAAACAAGCTGTTTTATACCAAAACGAGCTATATCTGAACACATCGGTTTTACAAGTATCCACGTGATACGCGTCAACTTTTTCTCTTATAACTGCGCGAAAAGCATGTATTCGTGCTTAAAACAGCGAAACAAGCTGTTTTAGACCGAAACGAGCTAAATCTGAACACATCGGTTTTACAAGTGTCCCTGTGACACGCGTCAAAACTTTTTCTCTCATAACTGCGTGAAAAGCATGTATTCTTGCTTAATACAACGAAACAAGCTGTTTTAGACCGAAACGAGCTAAATCACAACACATCGGTTTTAGAAGTATCCACGTGATACGCGTCAAAACTTTTTCTCTTATAAGTGCGCGAAAAGCATGTATTCCTGCTTAATCCAACGAAACAAGCTGTTTTAGACCGAAACGAGGTAAATCTGAACACATCGGTTTTACAAGTGTTCCTCTGATACGCGTCAAAACTTTTTCTCTTATAACTGCGCGAAAAGCATGTATTCGTGCTTAATACAACGAAACAAGCTGTTTTAGACCGAAACGAGCTAATTCAGAACACATCGGTTTTACAAGTGTCCCTGTGACACGCGTCAAAACGTTTTCTCTTATAACAGCGCGAAAAGCATGTATTCTTGCTTAATACAACGAAACAAGCTGTTTTAGACCGAAACGAGCTAAATCACAACACATCGGTTTTAAAAGTGTTCCCCTGATACGCGTCTAAACTTTTTCTCTTATAACTGCGCGAAAAGCATGTATTCGTGCTTAAAACAACGAAACAAGCTGTTTTAGTCTGAAACGAGCTAAATCACAACAAATCGGTTTTACAAGTGTTCCTCTGATACGCGTCAAAACTTTTTCTCTTATAACTGCGCGAAAAGCATGCATTCGTGATTAAAACAACGAAACAAGCTGTTTTAGACCGAGATGAGCTAAATCTGAACACATCGGTTTTACAAGTGTCCCTCAATACGCGTCAAAACTTTTTCTTCTATAACTGCGCGAAAGGGTTGTATTCGTGCTTAAAACAACGAAACAAGCTGTTTTATACCAAAACGAGCTATATCTGAACACATCGGTTTTACAAGTATCCACTTGATACGCGTCAACTTTTTCTCTTATAACTGCGCGAAAAGCATGTATTCGTGCTTAATACAACGAAACAAGCTGTTTTAGACCGAAACGAGCTAAATCTGAACACATCGGTTTTACAAGTGTTCCTCTGATACGCGTCAAAACTTTTTCTCTTATAACTGCGCGAAAAGCATGTATTCGTGCTTAATACCACGAAACAAGCTGTTTTAGACCGAAACGAGCTAAATCACAACACATCGGTTTTACAAGTTTTCCTCTGATACGCGTCAAAACGTTTTCTCTTATGACTGCGCGAAAAGCTTTTATTCGTGCTTAATACAACGAAACAAGCTGTTTTAGACCGAAACGAGCTAAATCACAACACATCGGTTTTACAAGTATCCACGTGATACGCGTCAAAACTTTTTCTCTTATAAATGCGCGAAAAGCATGTATTCCTGCTTAATCCAACGAAACAAGCTGTTTTAGACCGAAACGAGGTAAATCTGAACACATCGGTTTTACAAGTGTTCCTCTGATACGCGTCAAAACTTTTTCTCTTATAACTGCGCGAAAAGCATGTATTCGTGCTTAATACCACGAAACAAGCTGTTTTAGACCGAAACGAGCTTAGTCACAACACATCGGTTTTACAAGTTTTCCTCTGATACGAGTCAAAACTTTTTCTCTTATAACTGCGCGAAAAGCTTGTATTCGTGCTTAATACAACGAAACAAGCTGTTTTAGACCGAAACGAGCTAAATCACAACACATCGGTTTTACAAGTGTTCCTCTGATACGCGTCAAAACTTTTTCTCTTATAACTGTGCGAAAAGTTGTTTTAGACTGAGATGACCTAAATCTGAACACATCGGTTTTACAAGTGTTCTTGTGACACGCGTCAAAACTTTTTCTCTTATAACTGCGCGAAAAGCATGTGTTCGTGATTAATCCAACGAAACAAGCTGTTTTAGACCGAAACGAGGTAAATCACAACACATCGGTTTTACAAGTTTTCCTCTGATACGCGTCAAAACTTTTTCACTTATAACTGCGCGAAAAGCATGTATTCGTGCTTAATACAAAGAAACAAGCTGTTTTAGACCGAAACGAGCTAAATCACAACACATCGGTTTTACAAGTCTCTCTATTAGGCGTCAAAATGTTTTCTTCTATAACTGCGCGAAAAGATGTATTCGTGCTTAAAACATCGAAACAAGCGGTTTTATACCAAAACGAGCTATATCTGAACACATCGGTTTTACAAGTATTAACGTGATACGCGTCAACTTTTTCTCTTATAACTGCGCGAAAAGCATGTATTCGTGCTTAATACAACGAAAAAAGCTGTTTTAGACCGAAACGAGCTAAATCTGAACACATCGGTTTTACAAGTGTCCCTGTGACAAGCGTCAAAACTTTTTCTCTCATAACTGCGTGAAAAGCATGTATGCTTGCTTAATACAACGAAACAAGCTGTTTTAGACCGAAACGAGGTAAATCTGAACACATCGGTTTTACAAGTGTTCCTCTGATACGCGTCTAAACTTTGTCTCATAACTGCGCGAAAAGCATGAATTCGTGCTTAAAACAACGAAACAAGCTGTTTTAGTCTGAAACGAGCGAAATCACAACACATCGCTATTACAAGTGTTCCTCTGATACGCGTCAAAACTTTTTCTCTTATAACTGCGGGAAAAGCATGTGTTCGTGAATAATCCAACGAAACAAGCTGTTTTAGACCGAAACGAGGTAAATCACAACACATCGGTTTTACAAGTTTTCCTCTGATACGCGTCAAAACTTTTTCTCTCATAACTGCGCGAAAAGCATGTATTCGTGCTTAACACAACGAAACAAGCTGTTTTAGTTCGAAACGAGCTAAATCACAACACATCGGTTTTACAAGTGTTCCTCTGATACGCGTCAAAACTTTTTCTCTTATAACTTCGCGAAAAGCATGTATTTGTGCTTAAAGCAACGAAACAAGCTGTTTTAGACCGAGATGAGCTAAATCTGAACACATCGGTTTTACAAGTGTCCCTCAATACGCGTCAAAACTTTTTCTTCGATAACTGCGCGAAAAGCATGTATTTGTGCTTAAAACAACGAAACAAGCTGTTTTATACCAAAACGAGCTATATCTGAACACATCGGTTTTACAAGTGTCCATGTGACACGCGTCAAAACTTTTTCTCTTATAACAGCGCGAAAATCATGTATTCTTGCTTAACACAACGAAACAAGCTGTTTTAGACCGAAACGAGCTAAATCTGAACACATCGGTTTTACAAGTGTCCCTGTGACACGCGTCAAAACGTTTTCTCTTATAACAGCGCGAAAAGCATGTATTCTTGCTTAATACAACGAAACAAGCTGTTTTAGACCGAAACGAGCTAAATCACAACACATCGGTTTTACAAGTGTCCCTGTGACACGCGTCAAAACGTTTTCTCTTATAACAGCGCGAAAAGCATGTATTCTTGCTTAATACAACGAAACAAGCTGTTTTAGACCGAAACGAGCTAAATCACAACACATCGGTTTTACAAGCGTTCCCCTGATACGCGTCAAATCATTTTTTCTTATAACTGCGCGAAAAGCATGTATTCGTGCTTAAAGCAACGAAACAAGCTGTTTTAGACCGAGATGAGCTAAATCTGAGCACATCGGTTTTACAAGTGTCCCTCAATACGCGTCAAAACTTTTTCTTCGATAACTGCACGAAAAGCATGTATTCGTGCTTAAAACAACGAAACAAGCTGTTTTATACCAAAACGAGCTATATCTGAACACATCGGTTTTACAAGTGTCCCTGTGACACGCGTCAAAACGTTTTCTCTTATAACAGCGCGAAAATCATGTATTCTTGCTTAACACAACGAAACAAGCTGTTTTAGACCGAAACGAGCTAAATCTGAACACATCGGTTTTACAAGTGTCCCTGTGACACGCGTCAAAACGTTTTCTCTTATAACAGCGCGAAAAGCATGTATTCTTGCTTAATACAACGAAACAAGCTGTTTTAGACCGAAACGAGCTAAATCACAACTCATCGGTTTTACAAGCGTTCCCCTGATACGCGTCAAATCTTTTTCTCTTATAACTGCGCGAAAAGCATGTATTCGTGCTTAAAACAACGAAACAAGCTGTTTTAGACCGAGATGAGCTAAATCTGAACACATCGGTTTTACAAGTGTTCCTCAATACGCGTCAAAACTTTTTCTTCTAGAACTGCGCGAAAAGCTTGTATTCGTGCTTAAAACAACGAAACAAGCTGTTTTATACCAAAACGAGCTATATCTGAACACATCGGTTTTACAAGTATCCACGTGATACGCGTCAACTTTTTCTCTTATAACTGCGCGAAAAGCATGTATTCGTGCTTAAAACAACGAAACAAGC
Source organism: Amblyomma americanum (assembly GCF_052857255.1). Taxonomy (NCBI): domain Eukaryota; kingdom Metazoa; phylum Arthropoda; class Arachnida; order Ixodida; family Ixodidae; genus Amblyomma; species Amblyomma americanum. Next base: position 47,470 of record NW_027526629.1, read on the forward strand.
TGTTTTAGACCCAAAAGAGCTAAATCTGAACACATCGGTTTTACAAGTGTCCCTGTGACACGCGTCAAAACTTTTTCTCTCATAACTGCGTGAAAAGCATGTATTCTTGCTTAATACAACGAAACAAGCTGTTTTAGACCGAAACGAGCTAAATCACAACACATCGGTTTTAGAAGTATCCACGTGATACGCGTCAAAACTTTTTCTCTTATAAGTTCGCGAAAAGCATGTATTCCTGCTTAATCCAACGAAACAAGCTGTTTTAGACCGAAACGAGCTAAATCAGAACACATCGGTTTTACAAGTGTCCCTGTGACACGCGTCAAAACGTTTTCTCTTATAACAGCGCGAAAAGCATGTATTCTTGCTTAATACAACGAAACAAGCTGTTTTAGACCGAAACGAGCTAAATCACAACACATCGGTTTTACAAGTGTTCCCCTGATACGCGTCTAAACTTTTTCTCTTATAACTGCGCGAAAAGCATGTATTCGTGCTTAAAACAACGAAACAAGCTGTTTTAGTCTGAAACAAGCTAAATCACAACACATCGGATTTACAAGTGTTCCTCTGATACGCGTCAAAACCTTTTCTCTTATAACTGTGCGAAAAGCATGTATTCGTGCTTAACACAACGAAAAAAGCTGTTTTAGACTGAGATGACCTAAATCTGAAAACTTTAACAAGTGTCCCTCTAATACGCGTCAAAACTTTTTCTTCTAAAACTGCGCGAAAAGCATGTAATCGTGCTTAATACAACGAAACAAGTTGTTTTAGATCGAAACCAGCTAAATCTGAACACATCGGTTTTACAAGTGTCCTTGTGACACGCGTCAAAACTTTTTCTCTTATAACTGCGCGAAAAGCATGTGTTCGTGAATAATCCAACGAAACAAGCTGTTTTAGACCGAAACGAGGTAAATCACAACACATCGGTTTTACAAGTTTTCCTCTGATACGCGTCAAAACTTTTTCTCTTATAACTGCGCGAAAAGCATGAATTCGTGCTTAACACAACGAAACAAGCTGTTTTAAACCGAAACGAGCTAAATCACAACACATCGGTTTTACAAGTCTCCCTAATACGCGTCAAAACGTTTTCTTCTATAACTGCGCGAAAAGCATGTATTCGTGCTTAAAACAACGAAAGAAGTTGTTTTAGACCGAAACCAGCTAAATCTGAACACATCGGTTTTACAAGTGTCCACATGATACTCGTCAACTTTTTCTCTTATAACTGCGCGAAAAGCATGTATTCGTGCCTAATACAACTAAACAAGCTGTTTTAGTCCGAAACGAGCTAAATCACAACACATCGATTTTGCAAGTGTTCCCCTGATACGCGTCTAAACTTTTTCTCTTATAACTGCGCGAAAAGCATGTATTCGTGCTTGATACAACGAAACAAGCTGTTTTAGACCGAAACGAACTAAATCACAACACATCGGTTTTACAAGTATCCACGTGATACGCGTCAAAACTTTTTCTCTTATAACTGCGCGAAAAGCATGTATTTGTGCTTAAAACAACGAAACAAGCTGTTTTAGTTAGAAACGAGCTAAATCACAACACATCGGTTTTACAAGTGTTCCTCTGATACGCGTCAAAACTTTTTCTCTTATAACTTCGCGAAAAGCATGTATTCGTGCTTAAAGCAACGAAACAAGCTGTTTTAGACCGAGATGAGCTAAATCTGAACACATCGGTTTTACAAGTGTCCCTCAATACGCGTCAAATCTTTTTCTTCGATAACTGCGCGAAAAGCATGTATTCGTGCTTAAAACAACGAAACAAGCTGTTTTATACCAAAACGAGCTATATCTGAACACATCGGTTTTACAAGTGTCCCTGTGACACGCGTCAAAACTTTTTCTCTTATACCAGCGCGAAAATCATGTATTCTTGCTTAACACAACGAAACAAGCTGTTTTAGACCGAAACGAGCTAAATCTGAACACATCGGTTTTACAAGTGTCCCTGTGACACGCGTCAAAACGTTTTCTCTTATAACAGCGCGAAAAGCATGTATTCTTGCTTAATACAACGAAACAAGCTGTTTTAGACCGAAACGAGCTAAATCACAACACATCGGTTTTACAAGTGTCCCTGTGACACGCGTCACAACGTTTTCTCTTATAACAGCGCGAAAAGCATGTATCCTTGCTTAATACAACGAAACAAGCTGTTTTAGACCGAAAGAAGCTAAATCACAACACATCGGTTTTACAAGCGTTCCCCTGATACGCGTCAATTCTTTTTCTCTTATAACTGCGCGAAAAGCATGTATTCATGCTTAAAGCAACGAAACAAGCTGTTTTAGACCGAGATGAGCTAAATCTGAACACATCGGTTTTACAAGTGTCCCTCAATACGCGTCAAAACTTTTTCTTCGATAACTGCGCGAAAAGCATGTATTCGTGCTTAAAACAACGAAACAAGCTGTTTTATACCAAAACGAGCTATATCTGAACACATCGGTTTTACAAGTGTCCCTGTGACACGCGTCAAAACTTTTTCTCTTATAACAGCGCGAAAATCATGTATTCTTACTTAACACAACGAAACAAGCTGTTTTAGACCGAAACGAGCTAAATCTGAACACATCGGTTTTACAAGTGTCCCTGTGACACGCGTCAAAACGTTTTCTTTTATAACAGCGCGAAAAGCATGTATTCTTGCTTAATACAACGAAACAAGCTGTTTTAGACCGAAACGATCTAAATCACAACACATCGGTTTTACAAGTGTCCCTGTGACACGCGTCAAAACGTTTTCTCTTATAACAGCGCGAAAAGCATGTATTCTTGCTTAATACAACGAAACAAGCTGTTTTAGACCGAAACGAGCTAAATCACAACACATCGGTTTTACAAGCGTTCCCCTGATACGCGTGAAATCTTTTTCTCTTATAACTGCGCGAAAAGCATGTATTCGTGCTTAAAACAACGAAACAAGCTGTTTTAGACCGAGATGAGCTAAATCTGAACACATCGGTTTTACAAGTGTTCCTCAATACGCGTCAAAACTTTTTCTTCTATAACTGCGCGAAAAGCTTGTATTCGTGCTTAAACAAAGAAACAAGCTGTATTATACCAAAACGAGCTATATCTGAACACATCGGTTTTACAAGTATCCACGTGATACGCGTCAACTTTTTCTCTTATAACTGCGCGAAAAGCATGTATTCGTGCTTAAAACAGCGAAACAAGCTGTTTTAGACCGAAACGAGCTAAATCTGAACACATCGGTTTTACAAGTGTCCCTGTGACACGCGTCAAAACTTTTTCTCTCATAACTGCGTGAAAAGCATGTATTCTTGCTTAATACAACGAAACAAGCTGTTTTAGACCGAAACGAGCTAAATCACAACACATCGGTTTTAGAAGTATCCACGTGTTACGCGTCAAAACTTTTTCTCTTATAAGTGCGCGAAAAGCATGTATTCCTGCTTAATCCAACGAAACAAGCTGTATTAGACCGAAACGAGGTAAATCTGAACACATCGGTTTTACAAGTGTTCCTTTGATACGCGTCAAAACTTTTTCTCTTATAACTGCGCGAAAAGCATGTATTCGTGCTTAATACAACGAAACAAGCTGTTTTAGACCGAAACGAGCTAATTCAGAACACATCGGTTTTACAAGTGTCCCTGTGACACGCGTCAAAACGTTTTCTCTTATAACAGCGCGAAAAGCATGTATTCTTGCTTAATACAACGAAACAAGCTGTTTTAGACCGAAACGAGCTAAATCACAACACATCGGTTTTAAAAGTGTTCCCCTGATACGCGTCTAAACTTTTTCTCTTATAACTGCGCGAAAAGCATGTATTCGTGCTTAAAACAACGAAACAAGCTGTTTTAGTCTGAAACGAGCTAAATCACAACACATCGGTTTTACAAGTGTTCCTCTGATACGCGTCAAAACTTTTTCTCTTATAACTGCGCGAAAAGCATGTATTCGTGATTAAAACAACGAAACAAGCTGTTTTAGACCGAGATGAGCTAAATCTGAACACATCGGTTTTACAAGTGTCCCTCAATACGCGTCAAAACTTTTTCTTCTATAACTGCGCGAAAGGGTTGTATTCGTGCTTAAAACAACGAAACAAGCTGTTTTATACCAAAACGAGCTATATCTGAACACATCGGTTTTACAAGTATCCACTTGATACGCGTCAACTTTTTCTCTTATAACTGCGCGAAAAGCATGTATTCGTGCTTAATACAACGAAACAAGCTGTTTTAGACCAAAACGAGCTAAATCTGAACACTTCGGTTTTACAAGTGTTCCTCTGATACGCGTCAAAACTTTTTCTCTTATAACTGCGCGAAAAGCATGTATTCGTGCTTAATACCACGAAACAAGCTGTTTTAGACCGAAACGAGCTAAATCACAACACATCGGTTTTACAAGTTTTCCTCTGATACGCGTCAAAACTTTTTCTCTTATGACTACGCGAAAAGCTTGTATTCGTGCTTAATACAACGAAACAAGCTGTTTTAGACCGAAACGAGCTAAATCACAACACATCGGTTTTACAAGTGTTCCTCTGATACGCGTCAAAACTTTTTCTCTTATAACTGTGCGAAAAGTTGTTTTAGACTGAGATGACCTAAATCTGAACACATCGGTTTTACAAGTGTCCCTGTGACACGCGTCAAAACGTTTTCTCTTATAACAGCGCGAAAAGCATGTATTCTTGCTTAATACAACGAAACAAGCTGTTTTAGACCGAAACGAGCTAAATCACAACACATCGGTTTTACAAGCGTTCCCCTGATACGCGTGAAATCTTTTTCTCTTATAACTGCGCGAAAAGCATGTATTCGTGCTTAAAACAACGAAACAAGCTGTTTTAGACCGAGATGAGCTAAATCTGAACACATCGGTTTTACAAGTGTTCCTCAATACGCGTCAAAACTTTTTCTTCTATAACTGCGCGAAAAGCTTGTATTCGTGCTTAAACAAAGAAACAAGCTGTATTATACCAAAACGAGCTATATCTGAACACATCGGTTTTACAAGTATCCACGTGATACGCGTCAACTTTTTCTCTTATAACTGCGCGAAAAGCATGTATTCGTGCTTAAAACAGCGAAACAAGCTGTTTTAGACCGAAACGAGCTAAATCTGAACACATCGGTTTTACAAGTGTCCCTGTGACACGCGTCAAAACTTTTTCTCTCATAACTGCGTGAAAAGCATGTATTCTTGCTTAATACAACGAAACAAGCTGTTTTAGACCGAAACGAGCTAAATCACAACACATCGGTTTTAGAAGTATCCACGTGTTACGCGTCAAAACTTTTTCTCTTATAAGTGCGCGAAAAGCATGTATTCCTGCTTAATCCAACGAAACAAGCTGTATTAGACCGAAACGAGGTAAATCTGAACACATCGGTTTTACAAGTGTTCCTTTGATACGCGTCAAAACTTTTTCTCTTATAACTGCGCGAAAAGCATGTATTCGTGCTTAATACAACGAAACAAGCTGTTTTAGACCGAAACGAGCTAATTCAGAACACATCGGTTTTACAAGTGTCCCTGTGACACGCGTCAAAACGTTTTCTCTTATAACAGCGCGAAAAGCATGTATTCTTGCTTAATACAACGAAACAAGCTGTTTTAGACCGAAACGAGCTAAATCACAACACATCGGTTTTAAAAGTGTTCCCCTGATACGCGTCTAAACTTTTTCTCTTATAACTGCGCGAAAAGCATGTATTCGTGCTTAAAACAACGAAACAAGCTGTTTTAGTCTGAAACGAGCTAAATCACAACACATCGGTTTTACAAGTGTTCCTCTGATACGCGTCAAAACTTTTTCTCTTATAACTGCGCGAAAAGCATGTATTCGTGATTAAAACAACGAAACAAGCTGTTTTAGACCGAGATGAGCTAAATCTGAACACATCGGTTTTACAAGTGTCCCTCAATACGCGTCAAAACTTTTTCTTCTATAACTGCGCGAAAGGGTTGTATTCGTGCTTAAAACAACGAAACAAGCTGTTTTATACCAAAACGAGCTATATCTGAACACATCGGTTTTACAAGTATCCACTTGATACGCGTCAACTTTTTCTCTTATAACTGCGCGAAAAGCATGTATTCGTGCTTAATACAACGAAACAAGCTGTTTTAGACCAAAACGAGCTAAATCTGAACACTTCGGTTTTACAAGTGTTCCTCTGATACGCGTCAAAACTTTTTCTCTTATAACTGCGCGAAAAGCATGTGTTCGTGATTAATCCAACGAAACAAGCTGTTTTAGACCGAAACGAGGTAAATCACAACACATCGGTTTTACAAGTTTTCCTCTGATACGCGTCAAAACTTTTTCACTTATAACTGCGCGAAAAGCATGTATTCGTGCCCAATACAACCAAACAAGCTGTTTTAGACCGAAACGAGCTAAATCACAACACATCGGTTTTACAAGTCTCTCTATTAGGCGTCAAAATGTTTTCTTCTATAACTGCGCGAAAAGATGTATTCGTGCTTAAAACATCGAAACAAGCGGTTTTATACCAAAACGAGCTATATCTGAACACATCGGTTTTACAAGTATTAACGTGATACGCGTCAACTTTTTCTCTTATAACTGCGCGAAAAGCATGTATTCGTGCTTAATACAACGAAAAAAGCTGTTTTAGACCGAAACGAGCTAAATCTGAACACATCGGTTTTACAAGTGTCCCTGTGACAAGCGTCAAAACTTTTTCTCTCATAACTGCGTGAAAAGCATGTATGCTTGCTTAATACAACGAAACAAGCTGTTTTAGACCGAAACGAGGTAAATCTGAACACATCGGTTTTACAAGTGTTCCTCTGATACGCGTCTAAACTTTGTCTCATAACTGCGCGAAAAGCATGTATTCGTGCTTAAAACAACGAAACAAGCTGTTTTAGACCGAGATGAGCTAAATCTGAACACATCGGTTTTACAAGTGTCCCTGTGACACGCGTCAAAACTTTTTCTCTCATAACTGCGTGAAAAGCATGTATTCTTGCCTAATACAACGAAACAAGCTGTTTTAGACCGAAACGAGCTAAATCACAACACATCGGTTTTAGAAGTATCCACGTGATACGCGTCAAAACGTTTTCTCTTATAAGTGCGCGAAAAGCATGTATTCCTGCTTAATCCAACGAAACAAGCTGTTTTAGACCGAAACGAGGTAAATCTGAACACATCGGTTTTACAAGTGTTCCTCTGATACGCGTCAAAATTTTTTCTCTTATAACTGCGCGAAAAGCATGTATTCGTGCTTAATACAACGAAACAAGCTGTTTTAGACCGAAACGAGCTAAATCAGAACACATCGGTTTTACAAGTGTCCCTGTGACACGCGTCAAAACGTTTTCTCTTATAACAGCGCGAAAAGCATGTATTCTTGCTTAATACAACGAAACAAGCTGTTTTAGACCGAAACGAGCTAAATCACAACACATCGGTTTTACAAGTGTTCCCCTGATACGGGTCTAAACTTTTTCTCTTATAACTCCGCGAAAAGCATGTATTCGTGCTTAAAACAACGAAACAAGCTGTTTTAGTCTGAAACGAGCTAAATCACAACACATCGGTTTTACAAGTGTTCCTCTGATACGCGTCAAAACTTTTTCTCTTATAACTGCGCGAAAAGCATGTATTCGTGCTTAAAACAACGAAAGAAGCTGTTTTAGACCGAGATGAGCTAAATCTCAACACATCGGTTTTACAAGTGTCCCTCAATACGCGTCAAAACTTTTTCTTCTATAACTGCACGAAAGGCTTGTATTCGTGCTTAAAACAACGAAATGAGCTGTTTTATACCAAAACGAGCTATATCTGAACACATCGGTTTTACAAGTATCCACGTGATACTCGTCAACTTTTTCTCTTATAACTGCGCGAAAAGCATGTATTCGTGCTTAATACAACGAAACAAGCTGTTTTAGACAGAAACGAGCTAAATCTGAACACATCGGTTTTACAAGTGTTCCTCTGATACGCGTCAAAACTTTTTCTCTTATAACTGCGCGAAAAGCATGTATTCGTGCTGAATACCACGAAACAAGCTGTTTTAGACCGAAACGAGCTAAATCACAACACATCGGTTTTACAAGTTTTCCTCTGATACGCGTCAAAACTTTTTCTCTTATAACTGCGCGAAAAGCTTGTATTCGTGCTTAATACAACGAAACAAGTTGTTTTAGACCGAAACGAGCTAAATACAACACATCGGTTTTACAAGTGTCCCTCTAAAACGCGTCAAAACTTTTTCTTCTAAAACTGCGCGAAAAGCATGTATTCGTGCTTAATACAACGAAACAAGCTGTTTTAGACAGAAACGAGCTAAATCTGAACACATCGGTTTTACAAGTGTCCTTGTGACACGCGTCAAAACTTTTTCTCTTATAACTGCACGAAAAGCATGTGTTCGTGATTATTCCAACGAAACAAGCTGTTTTAGACCGAAACGAGGTAAATCACAACACATCGGTTTTACGTCTCTCTATTACGCGTCAAAATGTTTTCTTCTATAACTGCGCGAAAAGATGTATTCGTGCTTAAAACATCGAAACAAGCGGTTTTAGACCGAAACGAGCTAAATCACAACACATCGGTTTTACAAGTCTCTAATACGCGTCAGAACTTTTCCTTCTATAACTGCGCGAAAAGCATGTATTCGTGCTTAAAACAACGAAAAAAGCTGTTTTATACCAAAACGAGCTATATCTGAAAACATCGGTTTTACAAGTATCCACGTGATACGCGTCAACTTTTTCTCCTATAACTGCGCGAAAAGCATGTATTCGTGCATAATACAACGAAACAAGCTGTTTTAGACCGAAACAAGCTAAATCTGAACACATCGGTTTTACAAGTGTCCCTGTGACACGCGTCAAAACTTTTTCTCTCATAACTGCGTGAAAAGCATGTATTCTTGCTTAATACAACGAAACAAGCTGTTTTAGACCGAAACGAGCTAAATCACAACACATCGGTTTTACATGTATCCACGTGATACGCGTCAAAACTTTTTCTCTTATAAATGCGCGAAAAGCAGGTATTCCTGCTTAGTCAAACGAAACAAGCTGTTTTAGACCGAAACGAGGTAAATCTGAACACATCGGTTTTACAAGTGTTCCTCTGATACGCGTCAAAACTTTTTCTCTTATAACTGCGCGAAAAGCATGTATTCGTGCTTAATACCACGAAACAAGCTGTTTTAGACCGAAACGAGCTAAATCACAACACATCGGTTTTACAAGTGTTCCTCTGATACGCGTCAAAACTTTTTCTCTTATAACTGTGCGAAAAGCATGTATTCGTGCTTAATACAACGAAAAAAGCTGTTTTAGACTGAGATGACCTAAATCTGAAAACTTAACAAGTGTCCCTCTAATACGCGTCAAAACTTTTTCTTCTAAAACTGCGCGAAAAGCATTTATTCGTGCCTAATACAACGAAACAAGCTGTTTTAGACTGAAACGAGCTAAATCTGAACACATCGGTTTTACAAGTGTCCTTGTGACACGCGTCAAAACTTTTTCTCTTATAACTGCGCCAAAAGCATGTGTTCGTAATTAATCCAACGAAACAAGCTGTTTTAGACCGAAACGAGGTAAATCACAACACATCGGTTTTACAAGTTTTCCTCTGATACGCGTCAAAACTTTTTCTCTTATGACTGCGTGAAAAGCATGTATTCTTGCTTAATACAACGAAACAAGCTGTTTTAGACCGAAACGAGCTAAATCACAACACATCGGTTTTACAAGTATCCACGTGATACGCGTCAAAACTTTTTCTCTTATAAATGCGCGAAAAGCATGTATTCCTGCTTAATCCAACGAAACAAGCTGTTTTGGACCGAAACGAGGTAAATCTGAACACATCGGTTTTACAAGTGTTCCTCTGATACGCGTCAAAACTTTTTCTTTATAACTGCGCGAAAAGCTTGTATGCTTGCTTAATACAACGAAACAAGCTGTTTTAGACCGAAACGAGCTAAATCACAACACATCGGTTTTCAAGTGTTCCTCTGATACGCGTCAAAACGTTTTCTCTTATAACTGTGCGAAAAGCATGTATTCGTGCCTAATACAACGAACAAAGATGTTTTAGATTGAGATGACCTTAATCTGAAAACTTTAACGTGTCCCTCTAATACGCGTCAAAACTTTTTCTTCTAAAACTGCGCGAAAGGCATGTATTCGTGCTTAATACAACGAAACAAGCTGTTTTAGACCGAAACGAGCTAAATCTGAACACATCGGTTTTACAAGTGTTCTTGTGACACGCGTCAAAACTTTTTCTCTCATAACTGCGCGAAAAGCATGTGTTCGTGATTAATCCAACGAAACAAGCTGTTTTAGACCGAAACGAGGTAAATAACAACACATCGGTTTTACAAGTTTTCCTCTTATACGCGTCAAAACTTTTTCTTTTATAACTGCGCGAAAAGCATGTATTCGTGCTTAATACAACGAAACAAGCTGTTTTAGACCGAAACGAGCTAAATCACAACACATCGGTTTTACAAGTCTCCCTATTACGCGTCAAAATGTTTTCTTCTATAACTGCGCGAAAAGATGTATTCGTGCTAAAACATCGAAACAAGCGGTTTTAGACCGAAACAAGCTAAATCACAACACATCGGTTTTACAAGTCTCTAATACGCTTCAAAACTTTTCCTTCTATAACTGCGCGAAAAGCATGTATTCGTGCTTAAAACAACGAAACAAGCTGTTTTAGACCGAAACGAGCTAAATCACAACACATCGGTTTTCCAAGTCTCTAATACGCGTCAGAACTTTTCCTTCTATAACTGCGCGAAAAGCATGTATTCGTGCTTAAAACAACGAAACAAGCTGTTTTATACCAAAACGAGCTATATCTGAACACATCGGTTTTACAAGTATCCACGTGATACGCGTCAAAACTTTTTCTCTTATAACTGCGCGAAAAGCATGTATTCGTGCTTAATCCAACGAAACAAGCTGTTTTAGACCGAAACGAGCTAAATCTGAACACATCGGTTTTACAAGTGTCCCTGTGACACGCGTCAAAACTTTTTCTCTTATAACAGCGCGAAAATCATGTATTCTTGCTTAACACAACGAAACAAGCTGTTTAGACCGAAACGAGCTAAATCTGAACACATCGGATTTAAATGTGTCCCTGTGACACGCGTCAAAACTTTTTCTCTCATAACTGCGTGAAAAGCATGTATTCTTGCTTAATACAACGAAACAAGCTGTTTTAGACCGAAACGAGCTAAATCACAACACATCGGTTTTACAAGTATCCACGTGATACGCGTCAAAACGTTTTCTCTTATAACTGCGCGAAAAGCTTGTATTCGTGCGTAATACAACGAAACAAGCTGTTTTAGACCGAAACGAGCTAAATCACAACACATCGGTTTTACAAGTGTTCCTCTGATACGCGTCAAAACTTTTTCTCTTATAACTGCGCGAAAAGCATGTATTCGTGCTTAATACAACGAAACAAGCTGTTTTATACCAAAACGAGCTATATATGAACACATCGGTTTTACAAGTATCCACGTGATACGCGTCAACTTTTTCTCTTATAACTGCGCGAAAAGCATGTATTCGTGCTTAATACAACGAAACAAGCTGTTTTAGACCGAAACGAGCTAAATCTGAAAGCATAGGTTTTCACAAGTGTCCCTGTGACACGCGTCAAAACTTTTTCTCTCATAACTGCGTGAAAAGCATGTATAATACAACGAAACAAGGTGTTTTAGACGGAAACGAGCTAAATCTGAACACATCGGTTTTAAAAGCGTCCATGTGAAACGCGTCAAAACTTTTTCTCTTATAACTACGCGAAAAGCATGTATTCGTGCCTAATACAACGAAACAAGCTGTTTTAGACCAAAACGAGCTAGATCTGAACACATCGGTTTTACAAGTGTCCCTGTGACACGCGTCAAAACTTTTTCTCTTATAACAGCGCGAAAATCATGTATTCTTGCTTAACACAACGAAACAAGCTGTTTTAAACCGAAACGAGCTAAATCTGAACACATCGGTTTTACAAGTGTCCCTGTGACACGCGTCAAAACGTTTTCTCTTATAACAGCGCGAAAAGCATGTATTCTTGCTTAATACAACGAAACAAGCTGTTTTAGACCGAAACGAGCTAAATCACAACACATCGGTTTTACAAGTTTTCCTCTGATACGCGTCAAAGCTTTTTCTCTTATAACTGCGCGAAAAGCATGTATTCGTGCTTAATACAACGAAACAAGCTGTTTTAGACCAAAACGAGCTAGATCTGAACATATCGGTTTTACAAGTGTGCATGTGATACGCGTCAAAACGTTTTCTCTTATAACTGCGCAAAAAGCATGTATTCGTGCTTAATACAACTAAACAAGCTGTTTTAGACAGAAACAAGCTAAATCACAACACATCGGTTTTACAAGTCTCTCTAATACGCGTCAAAACTTTTTCTTCTATAACAGCGCGAAAAGCATGTATTCGTGCTTAAAACAACGAAACAAGCTGTTTTAGACCGAAACGAGCTAAATCACAACACATCGGTTTTACAAGTCTCTAATACGCGTCAAAACCTTTCCTTCTATAACTGCGCGAAAAGCATGTATTCGTGCTTAAAGCAACGAAACAAGCTGTTTTAGACCGAGATGAGCTAAATCTGAACACATCGGTTTTACAAGTGTCCCTCAATACGCGTCAAAACTTTTTCTTCTATAACTGCGCGAAAAGCATGTATTCGTGCTTAAAACAGCGACACAAGCTGTTTTAGACCGAAACGAGCTAAATCTGAACACATCGGTTTTACAAGTGTCCCTGTGACACGCGTCAAAACTTTTTCTCTTATAACAGCGCGAAAATCATGTATTCTTGCTTAACACAACGAAACAAGCTGTTTTAGACCGAAACGAGCTAAATCTGAACACATCGGTTTTACAAGTGTCCCTGTGACACGCGTCAAAACGTTTTCTCTTATAACAGCGCGAAAAGCATGTATTCTTGCTTAATACAACGAAACAAGCTGTTTTAGACCGAAACGAGCTAAATCACAACACATCGGTTTTACAAGTGTTCCCCTGATACGCGTCTAAACTTTTTCTCTTATAACTGCGCGAAAACCATGCATTCGTGCTTAAAACAACGAAACAAGCTGTTTTAGTCTGAAACGAGCTAAATCACAACACATCGGTTTTACAAGTGTTCCTCTGATACGCGTCAAAACGTTTTCTCTTATAACTGCGCGAAAAGCATGTATTCGTGCTTAAAACAACGAAACAAGCTGTTTTAGACCGAGATGAGCTAAATCTGAACACATCGGTTTTACAAGTGTCCCTCAATACGCGTCAAAACTTTTTCTTCTATAACTGCGCGAAAAGCATGTATTCGTGCTTAAAACAACGAAACAAGCTGTTTTATACCAAAACGAGCTATATCTAAACACATCGATTTTACAAGTATCCACGTGATACGCGTCAACTTTTTCTCTTATAACTGCGCGAAAAGCTTGTATTCCTGCTTAATATAACGAAACAAGCTGTTTTAGACCGAAACGAGCTAAATCTAAACACATCGGTTTTACAAGTGTCCCTGTGACACGCGTCAAAACTTTTTCTCTCATAACTGCTTGAAAAGCATGTATTCTTGCTTAATACAACGAAACAAGCTGTTTTAGACCGAAACGAGCTAAATCACAACACATAGGTTTTACAAGTATCCACGTGATACGCGTCAAAACTTTTTCTCTTATAAGTGGGCGAAAAGCATGTATTCCTGCTTAATCCAACGAAACAAGCTGTTTTAGTCCGAAACGAGCTAAATCACAACACACCGGTTTTACAAGTGTTCCTCTGATACGCGTCAAAACTTTTTCTCTTATAACTGCGCGAAAAGCATGTATTCGTGCTTAATACAACGAAACAAGATGTTTTAGACCGAAACAAGTTAAATCTGAACACATCGGTTTTACAAGCTGTTTTAGACTGAGATGACCTAAATCTGAAAACTTTAACAAGTGTCCCTCTAATACGCGTCAAAACTTTTTCTCTCATAACTGCGTGAAAAGCATGTATTCTTGCTTAATACAACGAAACAAGCTGTTTTAGACCGAAACCAGCTAAATCTGAACACATCGGTTTTACAAGTGTCCCTGTGACACGCGTCAAAACGTTTTCTCTTATAACAGCGCGAAAAGCATGTATTCTTGCTTAATACAACGAAACAAGCTGTTTTAGACCGAAACGAGCTAAATCACAACACATCGGTTTTACAAGTGTTCCCCTGATACGCGTCTAAACTTTTTCTCTTATAACTGCGCGAAAACCATGCATTCGTGCTTAAAACAACGAAACAAGCTGTTTTAGTCTGAAACGAGCTAAATCACAACACATCGGTTTTACAAGTGTTCCTCTGATACGCGTCAAAACGTTTTCTCTTATAACTGCGCGAAAAGCATGTATTCGTGCTTAAAACAACGAAACAAGCTGTTTTAGACCGAGAAGAGCTAAATCTGAACACATCGGTTTTACAAGTGTCCCTCAATACGCGTCAAAACTTTTTCTTCTATAACTGCGCGAAAAGCATGTATTCGTGCTTAAAACAACGAAACAAGCTGTTTTATACCAAAACGAGCTATATCTGAACACATCGGTTTTACAAGTATCCACGTGATACGCGTCAACTTTTTCTCTTATAACTGCGCGAAAAGCTTGTATTCGTGCTTAATACAACGAAACAAGCTGTTTTAGACCGAAACGAGCTAAATCTGAACACATCGATTTTACAAGTGTCCCTGTGACACGCGTCAAAACTTTTTCTCTCATAACTGCTTGAAAAGCATGTATTCTTGCTTAATACAACGAAACAAGCTGTTTTAGACCGAAACGAGCTAAATCACAACACATAGGTTTTACAAGTATCCACGTGATACGCGTCAAAACTTTTTCTCTTATAAGTGGGCGAAAAGCATGTATTCCTGCTTAATCCAACGAAACAAGCTGTTTTTGTCCGAAACGAGCTAAATCACAACACATCGGTTTTACAAGTGTTCCTCTGATACGCGTCCAAACTTTTTCTCTTATAACTGCGCGAAAAGCATGTATTCGTGCTTAATACAACGAAACAAGATGTTTTAGACCGAAACAAGTTAAATCTGAACACATCGGTTTTACAAGCTGTTTTAGACTGAGATGACCTAAATCTGAAAACTTTAACAAGTGTCCCTCTAATACGCGTCAAAACTTTTTCTCTCATAACTGCGTGAAAAGCATGTATTCTTGCTTAATACAACGAAACAAGCTGTTTTAGACCGAAACCAGCTAAATCTGAACACATCGGTTTTACAAGTGTCCCTGTGACACGCGTCAAAACGTTTTCTCTTATAACAGCGCGAAAAGCATGTATTCTTGCTTAATACAACGAAACAAGCTGTTTTAGACCGAAACGAGCTAAATCACAACACATCGGTTTTACAAGTGTTCCCCTGATACGCGTCTAAACTTTTTCTCTTATAACTGCGCGAAAACCATGCATTCGTGCTTAAAACAACGAAACAAGCTGTTTTAGTCTGAAACGAGCTAAATCACAACACATCGGTTTTACAAGTGTTCCTCTGATACGCGTCAAAACTTTTTCTCTTATAACTGCGCGAAAAGCATGTATTCGTGCTTAAAACAACGAAACAAGCTGTTTTAGACCGAGATGAGCTAAATCTGAACACATCGGTTTTACAAGTGTCCCTCAGTACGCGTCAAAACTTTTTCTTCTATAACTGCGCGAAAAGCATGTATTCGTGCTTAAAACAACGAAACAAGCTGTTTTATACCAAAACGAGCTATATCTGAACACATCGGTTCTACAAGTATCCACGTGATACGCGTCAACTTTTTCTCTTATAACTGCGCGAAAAGCTTGTATTCGTGCTTAATACAACGAAACAAGCTGTTTTAGACCGAAACGAGCTAAATCTGAAAGCATAGGTTTTCACAAGTGTCCCTGTGACACGCGTCAAAACTTTTTCTCTCATAACTGCGTGAAAAGCATGTATAATACAACGAAACAAGGTGTTTTAGACGGAAACGAGCTAAATCTGAACACATCGGTTTTAAAAGCGTCCATGTGAAACGCGTCAAAACTTTTTCTCTTATAACTACGCGAAAAGCATGTATTCGTGCCTAATACAACGAAACAAGCTGTTTTAGACCAAAACGAGCTAGATCTGAACACATCGGTTTTACAAGTGTCCCTGTGACACGCGTCAAAACTTTTTCTCTTATAACAGCGCGAAAATCATGTATTCTTGCTTAACACAACGAAACAAGCTGTTTTAAACCGAAACGAGCTAAATCTGAACACATCGGTTTTACAAGTGTCCCTGTGACACGCGTCAAAACGTTTTCTCTTATAACAGCGCGAAAAGCATGTATTCTTGCTTAATACAACGAAACAAGCTGTTTTAGACCGAAACGAGCTAAATCACAACACATCGGTTTTACAAGTTTTCCTCTGATACGCGTCAAAGCTTTTTCTCTTATAACTGCGCGAAAAGCATGTATTCGTGCTTAATACAACGAAACAAGCTGTTTTAGACCAAAACGAGCTAGATCTGAACATATCGGTTTTACAAGTGTGCATGTGATACGCGTCAAAACGTTTTCTCTTATAACTGCGCAAAAAGCATGTATTCGTGCTTAATACAACGAAACAAGCTGTTTTAGACAGAAACAAGCTAAATCACAACACATCGGTTTTACAAGTCTCTCTAATACGCGTCAAAACTTTTTCTTCTATAACAGCGCGAAAAGCATGTATTCGTGCTTAAAACAACGAAACAAGCTGTTTTAGACCGAAACGAGCTAAATCACAACACATCGATTTTACAAGTCTCTAATACGCGTCAAAACCTTTCCTTCTATAACTGCGCGAAAAGCATGTATTCGTGCTTAAAGCAACGAAACAAGCTGTTTTAGACCGAGATGAGCTAAATCTGAACACATCGGTTTTACAAGTGTCCCTCAATACGCGTCAAAACTTTTTCTTCTATAACTGCGCGAAAAGCATGTATTCGTGCTTAAAACAGCGACACAAGCTGTTTTAGACCGAAACGAGCTAAATCTGAACACATCGGTTTTACAAGTGTCCCTGTGACACGCGTCAAAACTTTTTCTCTTATAACAGCGCGAAAATCATGTATTCTTGCTTAACACAACGAAACAAGCTGTTTTAGACCGAAACGAGCTAAATCTGAACACATCGGTTTTACAAGTGTCCCTGTGACACGCGTCAAAACGTTTTCTCTTATAACAGCGCGAAAAGCATGTATTCTTGCCTAATACAACGAAACAAGCTGTTTTAGACCGAAACGAGCTAAATCACAACACATCGGTTTTACAAGTGTTCCCCTGATACGCGTCTAAACTTTTTCTCTTATAACTGCGCGAAAACCATGCATTCGTGCTTAAAACAACGAAACAAGCTGTTTTAGTCTGAAACGAGCTAAATCACAACACATCGGTTTTACAAGTGTTCCTCTGATACGCGTCAAAACGTTTTCTCTTATAACTGCGCGAAAAGCATGTATTCGTGCTTAAAACAACGAAACAAGCTGTTTTAGACCGAGATGAGCTAAATCTGAACACATCGGTTTTACAAGTGTCCCTCAATACGCGTCAAAACTTTTTCTTCTATAACTGCGCGAAAAGCATGTATTCGTGCTTAAAACAACGAAACAAGCTGTTTTATACCAAAACGAGCTATATCTGAACACATCGGTTTTACAAGTATCCACGTGATACGCGTCAACTTTTTCTCTTATAACTGCGCGAAAAGCTTGTATTCGTGCTTAATACAACGAAACAAGCTGTTTTAGACCGAAACGAGCTAAATCTGAACACATCGGTTTTACAAGTATCCACGTGATACGCGTCAAAACTTTTTCTCTTATAAGTGGGCGAAAAGCATGTATTCCTGCTTAATCCAACGAAACAAGCTGTTTTAGTCCGAAACGAGCTAAATCACAACACATCGGTTTTACAAGTGTTCCTCTGATACGCGTCCAAACTTTTTCTCTTATAACTGCGCGAAAAGCATGTATTCGTGCTTAATACAACGAAACAAGATGTTTTAGACCGAAACAAGTTAAATCTGAACACATCGGTTTTACAAGCTGTTTTAGACTGAGATGACCTAAATCTGAAAACTTTAACAAGTGTCCCTCTAATACGCGTCAAAACTTTTTCTCTCATAACTGCGTGAAAAGCATGTATTCTTGCTTAATACAACGAAACAAGCTGTTTTAGACCGAAACCAGCTAAATCTGAACACATCGGTTTTACAAGTGTCCCTGTGACACGCGTCAAAACGTTTTCTCTTATAACAGCGCGAAAAGCATGTATTCTTGCTTAATACAACGAAACAAGCTGTTTTAGACCGAAACGAGCTAAATCACAACACATCGGTTTTACAAGTGTTCCCCTGATACGCGTCTAAACTTTTTCTCTTATAACTGCGCGAAAACCATGCATTCGTGCTTAAAACAACGAAACAAGCTGTTTTAGTCTGAAACGAGCTAAATCACAACACATCGGTTTTACAAGTGTTCCTCTGATACGCGTCAAAACTTTTTCTCTTATAACTGCGCGAAAAGCATGTATTCGTGCTTAAAACAACGAAACAAGCTGTTTTAGACCGAGATGAGCTAAATCTGAACACATCGGTTTTACAAGTGTCCCTCAGTACGCGTCAAAACTTTTTCTTCTATAACTGCGCGAAAAGCATGTATTCGTGCTTAAAACAACGAAACAAGCTGTTTTATACCAAAACGAGCTATATCTGAACACATCGGTTCTACAAGTATCCACGTGATACGCGTCAACTTTTTCTCTTATAACTGCGCGAAAAGCTTGTATTCGTGCTTAATACAACGAAACAAGCTGTTTTAGACCGAAACGAGCTAAATCTGAACACATCGGTTTTACAAGTGTCCCTGTGACACGCGTCAAAACTTTTTCTCTCATAACTGCTTGAAAAGCATGTATTCTTGCTTAATACAACGAAACAAGCTGTTTTAGACCGAAACGAGCTAAATCACAACACATAGGTTTTACAAGTATCCACGTGATACGCGTCAAAACTTTTTCTCTTATAAGTGGGCGAAAAGCATGTATTCCTGCTTAATCCAACGAAACAAGCTGTTTTAGTCCGAAACGAGCTAAATCACAACACATCGGTTTTACAAGTGTTCCTCTGATACGCGTCAAAACTTTTTCTCTTATAACTGCGCGAAAAGCATGTTTTCGTGCTTAATACAACGAAACAAGCTGTTTTAGACCGAAACAAGTTAAATCTGAACACATCGGTTTTACAAGCTGTTTTAGACTGAGATGACCTAAATCTGAAAACTTTAACAAGTGTCCCTCTAATACGCGTCAAAACTTTTTCTCTTATAAGTGGGCGAAAAGCATGTATTCCTGCTTAATCCAACGAAACAAGCTGTTTTAGTCCGAAACGAGCTAAATCACAACACATCGGTTTTACAAGTGTTCCTCTGATACGCGTCAAAACTTTTTCTCTTATAAATGCGCGAAAAGCATGTATTCCTGCCTAATCCAAAGAAACAAGCTGTTTTAGACCGAAACGAGGTAAATCTGAACACATCGGTTTTACAAATGTTCCTCTGATACGCGTCAAAACTTTTTCTCTTATAACTGCGCGAAAAGCATGTATTCGTGCTTAATACCACGAAAAAAGCTGTTTTAGACCGAAACGAGCTAAATCACAACACATCGGTTTTACAAGTGTTCCTCTGATACGCGTCAAAACCTTTTCTCTTATAACTGTGCAAAAAGCATGTATTCGTGCTTAATACAACGAAAAAAGCTGTTTTAGACTGAGATGACCTAAATCTGAAAACTTTAACAAGTGTCCCTCTAATACGCGTCAAAACTTTTTCTTCTAAAACTGCGCGAAAAGCATGTATTCGTGCTTAATACAACAAAACAAGCTGTTTTAGACCGAAACCAGCTAAATCTGAACACATCGGTTTTACAAGTTTTCCTCTGATACGCGTCAAAACTTTTTCTCTTATAACTGCGCGAAAAGCTTGTATTCGTGCTTAATACAACGAAACAAGCTGTTTTAGACCGAAACGAGCTAAATCACAACACATCGGTTTTACAAGTGTTCCTCTGATACGCGTCAAAACCTTTTCTCTTATAACTGTGCGAAAAGCATGTATTCGTGCTTAATACAACGAAAAAAGCTGTTTTAGACTGAGATGACCTAAATCTGAAAACTTTAACAAGTGTCCCTCTAATACGCGTCAAAACTTTTTCTTCTAAAACTGCGCGAAAAGCATGTATTCGTGCCTAATACAACGAAACAAGCTGTTTTAGACCGAAACCAGCTAAATCTGAACACATCGGTTTTACAAGTGTCCTTGTGACACGCGTCAAAACTTTTTCTCTTATAACTGCGCGAAAAGCATGTGTTCGTGAATAATCCAACGAAACAAGCTGTTTTAGACCGAAACGAGGTAAATCACAACACATCGGTTTTACAAGTTTTCCTCTGATACGCGTCAAAACTTTTTCTCTTATAACTGCGCGAAAAGCATGTATTCGTGCTTAACACAACGAAACAAGCTGTTTTAGACCGAAACGAGCTAAATCACAACACATCGGTTTTACAAGTCTCCCTAATACGCGTCAAAGCGTTTTCTTCTATAACAGCGCGAAAATCATGTATTCTTGCTTAACACAACGAAACAAGCTGTTTTAGATCGAAACGAGCTAAATCTGAACACATCGGTTTTACAAGTGTCCCTGTGACACGCGTCAAAACGTTTTCTCTTATAACTGCGCGAAAAGCATGTATTCTTGCTTAATACAACGAAACAAGCTGTTTTAGACCGAAACGAGCTAAATCACAACACATCGGTTTTACAAGTGTCCCTGTGACACGCGTCAAAACGTTTTCTCTTATAACAGCGCGAAAAGCATGTATTCTTGCTTAATACAACGAAACAAGCTGTTTTAGACCGAAACGAGCTAAATCACAACACATCGGTTTTACAAGCGTTCCCCTGATACACGTCAAATCTTTTTCTCTTATAACTGCGCGAAAAGCATGTATTCGTGCTTAAAAGAACGAAACAAGCTGTTTTAGACCGAGATGAGCTAAATCTGAACACATCGGTTTTACAAGTGTTCCTCAATACGCGTCAAAACTTTTTCTTGTATAACTGCGCGAAAAGCTTGTATTCGTGCTTAAAACAACGAAACAAGCTGTTTTATACCAAAACGAGCTATATCTGAACACATCGGTTTTACAAGTATCCACGTGATACGCGTCAACTTTTTCTCTTATAACTGCGCGAAAAGCATGTATTCGTGCTTAAAACAGCGAAACAAGCTGTTTTAGACCGAAACGAGCTATATCTGAACACATCGGTTTTACTAGTGTCCCTGTGACACGCGTCAAAACTTTTTCTCTCATAAATGCTTGAAAAGCATGTATTCTTGCTTAATACAACGAAACAAGCTGTTTTAGACCGAAACGAGCTAAATCACAACACATAGGTTTTACAAGTATCCACGTGATACGCGTCAAAACTTTTTCTCTTATAAGTGGGCGAAAAGCATGTATTCCTGCTTAATCCAACGAAACAAGCAGTTTTAGTCCGAAACGAGCTAAATCACAACACATCGGTTTTACAAGTGTTCCTCTGATACGCGTCAAAACTTTTTCTCTTATAACTGCGCGATAAGCATGTATTCGTGCTTAATACAACGAAACAAGCTGTTTTAGACCGAAACAAGTTAAATCTGAACACATCGGTTTTACAAGCTGTTTTAGACTGAGATGACCTAAATCTGAAAACTTTAACAAGTGTCCCTCTAATACGCGTCAAAACTTTTTCTCTCATAACTGCGTGAAAAGCATGTATTCTTGCTTAATACAACGAAACAAGCTGTTTTAGACCGAAACCAGCTAAATCTGAACACATCGGTTTTACAAGTTTTCCTCTGATACGCGTCAAAACTTTTTCTCTTATAACTGCGCGAAAAGCTTGTATTCGTGCTTAATACAACGAAACAAGCTGTTTTAGACCGAAACGAGCTAAATCACAACACATCGGTTTTACAAGTGTTCCTCTGATACGCGTCAAAACCTTTTCTCTTATAACTTTGCGAAAAGCATGTATTCGTGCTTAATACAACGAAAAAAGCTGTTTTAGACTGAGATGACCTAAATCTGAAAACTTTAACAAGTGTCCCTCTAATACGCGTCAAAACGTTTTCTTCTAAACCTGCGCGAAAAGCATGTATTCGTGCTTAATACAACGAAACAAGCTGTTTTAGACCGAAACGAGCTAAATCACAACACATCGGTTTTACAAGTCTCCCTAATACGCGTCAAAGCGTTTTCTTCTATAACTGCGCGAAAAGCATGTATTCGTGCTTAAAACAACGAAAGAAGTTGTTTTAGACCGAAACCAGCTAAATCTGAACACATCGGTTTTACAAGTGTCCACATGATACTCGTCAAAACTTTTTCTCTTATAACTGCGCGAAAAGCATGTATTCGTGCTTAATACAACTAAACAAGCTGTTTTAGTCCGAAACGAGCTAAATCACAACACATCGGTTTTACAAGTCTCCCTAATACGCGTCAAAGCGTTTTCTTCTATAACTGCGCGAAAAGCATGTATTCGTGCTTAATACAACGAAACAAGCTGTTTTAGACCGAAACCAGCTAAATCTGAACACATCGGTTTTACAAGTGTCCACATGATACTCGTCAAAACTTTTTCTCTTATAACTGCGCGAAAAGCATGTATTCGTGCTTAATACAACTAAACAAGCTGTTTTAGTCCGAAACGAGCTAAATCACAACACATCGGTTTTGCAAGTGTTCCCCTGATACGCGTCTAAACTTTTTCTCTTATAACTGCGCGAAAAGCATGTATTCGTGCTTGATACAACGAAACAAGCTGTTTTAGACCGAAACGAACTAAATCACAACACATCGGTTTTACAAGTATCCACGTGATACGCGTCAAAACTTTTTCTCTTATAAGTGCGCGAAAAGCATGTATTCCTGCTTACTCCAACGAAACAAGCTGTTTTAGACCGAAACGAGATAAATCACAACACATCGGTTTTACAAGTATCCACGTGATACGCGTCAAAACTTTTTCTCTTATAACTGCGCGAAAAGCATGTATTCGTGCTTAAAACAACGAAACAAGCTGTTTTAGTTCGAAACGAGCTAAATCACAACACATCGGTTTTACAAGTGTTCCTCTGATACGCGTCAAAACTTTTTCTCTTATAACTTCGCGAAAAGCATGTATTCGTGCTTAAAGCAACGAAACAAGCTGTTTTAGACCGAGATGAGCTAAATCTGAACACATCGGTTTCACAAGTGTCCCTCAATACGCGTCAAAACTTTTTCTTCGATAACTGCGCGAAAAGCATGTATTCGTGCTTAAAACAACGAAACAAGCTGTTTTATACCAAAACGAGCTATATCTGAACACATCGGTTTTACAAGTGTCCCTGTGACACGCGTCAAAACGTTTTCTCTTATAACAGCGCGAAAAGCATGTATTCTTGCTTAATACAACGAAACAAGCTGTTTTAGACCGAAACGAGCTAAATCACAACACATCGGTTTTACAAGTGTCCCTGTGACACGCGTCAAAACGTTTTCTCTTATAACAGCGCGAAAAGCATGTATTCTTGCTTAATACAACAAAACAAGCTGTTTTAGACCGAAACGAGCTAAATCACAACACATTGGTTTTACAAGCGTTCCCCTGATACACGTCAAATCTTTTTCTCTTATAACTGCGCGAAAAGCATGTATTCGTGCTTAAAACAACGAAACAAGCTGTTTTAGACCGAGATGAGCTAAATCTGAACACATCGGTTTTACAAGTGTTCCTCAATACGCGTCAAAACTTTTTCTTGTATAACTGCGCGAAAAGCTTGTATTCGTGCTTAAAACAACGAAACAAGCTGTTTTATACCAAAACGAGCTATATCTGAACACATCGGTTTTACAAGTATCCACGTGATACGCGTCAACTTTTTCTCTTATAACTGCGCGAAAAGCATGTATTCGTGCTTAATACAACGAAACAAGCTGTTTTAGACCGAAACCAGCTAAATCTGAACACATCGGTTTTACAAGTGTCCTTGTGACACGCGTCAAAACTTTTTCTCTTATAACTGCGCGAAAAGCATGTGTTCGTGAATAATCCAACGAAACAAGCTGTTTTAGACCGAAACGAGGTAAATCACAACACATCGGTTTTACAAGTTTTCCTCTGATACGCGTCAAAACTTTTTCTCTTATATCTGCGCGAAAAGCATGTATTCGTGCTTAACACAACGAAACAAGCTGTTTTAGACCGAAACGAGCTAAATCACAACACATCGGTTTTACAAGTCTCCCTAATACGCGTCAAAGCGTTTTCTTCTATAACTGCGCGAAAAGCATGTATTCGTGCTTAAAACAACGAAAGAAGTTGTTTTAGACCGAAACCAGCTAAATCTGAACACATCGGTTTTACAAGTGTCCACATGATACTCGTCAAAACTTTTTCTCTTATAACTGCGCGAAAAGCATGTATTCGTGCTTAATACAACTAAACAAGCTGTTTTAGTCCGAAACGAGCTAAATCACAACACATCGGTTTTGCAAGTGTTCCCCTGATACGCGTCTAAACTTTTTCTCTTATAACTGCGCGAAAAGCATGTATTCGTGCTTGATACAACGAAACAAGCTGTTTTAGACCGAAACGAACTAAATCACAACACATCGGTTTTACAAGTATCCACTTGATACGCGTCAAAACTTTTTCTCTTATAAGTGCGCGAAAAGCATGTATTCCTGCTTACTCCAACGAAACAAGCTGTTTTAGACCGAAACGAGATAAATCACAACACATCGGTTTTACAAGTATCCACGTGATACGCGTCAAAACTTTTTCTCTTATAACTGCGCGAAAAGCATGTATTCGTGCTTAAAACAACGAAACAAGCTGTTTTAGTTCGAAACGAGCTAAATCACAACACATCGGTTTTACAAGTGTTCCTCTGATACGCGTCAAAACTTTTTCTCTTATAACTTCGCGAAAAGCATGTATTCGTGCTTAAAGCAACGAAACAAGCTGTTTTAGACCGAGATGAGCTAAATCTGAACACATCGGTTTTACAAGTGTCCCTCAATACGCGTCAAAACTTTTTCTTCGATAACTGCGCGAAAAGCATGTATTCGTGCTTAAAACAACGAAACAAGCTGTTTTATACCAAAACGAGCTATATCTGAACACATCGGTTTTACAAGTGTCCCTGTGACACGCGTCAAAACGTTTTCTCTTATAACAGCGCGAAAAGCATGTATTCTTGCTTAATACAACGAAACAAGCTGTTTTAGACCGAAACGAGCTAAATCACAACACATCGGTTTTACAAGTGTCCCTGTGACACGCGTCAAAACGTTTTCTCTCATAAATGCTTGAAAAGCATGTATTCATGCTTAATACAACGAAACAAGCTGTTTTAGACCGAAACGAGCTAAATCACAACATAGGTTTTACAAGTATCCACGTGATACGCGTCAAAACTTTTTCTCTTATAAGTGGGCGAAAAGCATGTATTCCTGCTTAATCCAACGAAACAAGCTGTTTTAGTCCGAAACGAGCTAAATCAGAACACATCGGTTTTACAAGTGTTCCTCTGATACGCGTCAAAACTTTTTCTCTTATAACTGCGCGAAAAGCATGTATTCGTGCTTAAAACAACGAAACAAGCTGTTTTAGTCCGAAACGAGCTAAATCACAACGCATCGGTTTTACAAGTGTCCCTCTAATACGCGTCAAAACTTTTTCTCTCATAACTGCGTGAAAAGCATGTATTCTTGCTTAATACAACGAAACAAGCTGTTTTAGACCGAAACGAGCTAAATCACAACACCGGTTTTACAAGTATCCACGTGATACGCGTCAAAACTTTTTGTCTTATAAAAGCGCGAAAAGCATGTATTCCTGCTTAATCCAAAGAAACAAGCTGTTTTAGACCGAAACGAGGTAAATCTGAACACATCGGTTTTACAAGTGTTCCTCTGATACGCGTCAAAACTTTTTCTCTTATAACTGCGCGAAAAGCATGTATTCGTGCTTAATACCACGAAACAAGCTGTTTTAGACCGAAACGAGCTAAATCACAACACATCCGTTTTACAAGTTTTCCTCTGATACGCGTCAAAACTTTTTCTCTTATAACTGCGCGAAAAGCTTGTATTCGTGCTTAATACAACGAAACAAGCTGTTTTAGACCGAAACGAGCTAAATCACAACACATCGGTTTTACAAGTGTTCCTCTGATACGCGTCAAAACCTTTTCTCTTATAACTGTGCGAAAAGCATGTATTCGTGCTTAATACAACGAAAAAAGCTGTTTTAGACTGAGATGACCTAAATCTGAAAACTTTAACAAGTGTCCCTCTAATACGCGTCAAAACTTTTTCTTCTAAAACTGCGCGAAAAGCATGTATTCGTGCTTAATACAACGAAACAAGCTGTTTTAGACCGAAACCAGCTAAATCTGAACACATCGGTTTTACAAGTGTCCTTGTGACACGCGTCAAAACTTTTTCTCTTATAACTGCGCGAAAAGCATGTGTTCGTGAATAATCCAACGAAACAAGCTGTTTTAGACCGAAACGAGGTAAATCACAACACATCGGTTTTACAAGTTTTCCTCTGATACGCGTCAAAACTTTTTCTCTTATACTGCGCGAAAAGCATGTATTCGTGCTTAACATAACGAAACAAGCTGTTTTAGACCGAAACGAGCTAAATCACAACACATCGGTTTTACAAGTCTCCCTAATACGCGTCAAAACGTTTTCTTCTATAACTGCGCGAAAAGCATGTATTCGTGCTTAAAACAACGAAAGAAATTGTTTTTGACCGAAACCAGCTAAATCTGAACACATCGGTTTTACAAGTTTCCACATGATACTCGTCAAAACTTTTTCTCTTATAACTGCGCGAAAAGCATGTATTCGTGCTTAATACAACTAAACAAGCTGTTTTAGTCCGAAACGAGCTAAATCACAACACATCGGTTTTGCTAGTGTTCCCCTGATACGCGTCTAAACTTTTTCTCTTATAACTGTGCGAAAAGCATGTATTCGTGCTTGATACAACGAAACAAGTTGTTTTAGTCCGAAACGAGCTAAATCACAACACATCGGTTTTACAAGTGTTCCTCTTATACGCGTCAAAACTTTTTCTCTTATAACTGCGCGAAAAGCATGTATTCGTGCTTAATATAACGAAACAAGCTGTTTTAGACCGAAACGAGCTAAATCACAACACATCGGTTTTACAAGTATCCCTGTGACACGCGTCAAAACTTTTTCTCTCATAACTGCGTGAAAAGCATGTATTCGTGCTTAATACAACGAAACAAGCTGTTTTAGACCGAAACGAGCTAAATCACAACACATCGGTTTTACAAGTATCCACGTGATACGCGTCAAAACTTTTTCTCTTATAAATGCGCGAAAAGCATGTATTCGTGCTTAATACCACGAAACAAGCTGTTTTAGACCGAAACGAGCTAAATCACAACACATCGGTTTTACAAGTTTTCCTCTGATACGCGTCAAAACTTTTTCTCTTATAACTGCGCGAAAAGCATGTATTCGTGCTTAATACCACGAAACAAGCTGTTTTAGACCGAAACGAGCTAAATCACAACACATCGGTTTTGCAAGTTTTCCTCTGATACGCGTCAACTTTTTCTCTTATAACTGCGCGAAAAGCTTGTATTCGTGCTTAATACAACGAAACAAGCTGTTTTAGACCGAAACGAGCTAAATCACAACACATCGGTTTTACAAGTGTTCCTCTGATACGCGTCAAAACTTTTTCTCTTATAACTGTTCGAAAAGCATGTATTCGTGCCTAATACAACGAAAAAAGCTGTTTTAGACTGAGATGACCTAAATCTGAAAACTTTAAAAAGTGTCCCTCTAATACGCGTCAAAAGCTGTTTTAGACCGAAACCAGCTAAATCTGAACACGTCGGTTTTACAAGTGTCCTTGTGACACGCGTCAAAACTTTTTCTCTTATAACTGCGCGAAAAGCATGTGTTCGTGAATAATCCAACGAAACAAGCTGTTTTAGACCGAAACGAGGTAAATCACAACACATCGGTTTTACAAGTTCTCCTCTGATACGCGTCAAAACTTTTTCTCTTATAACTGCGCGAAAAGCATGTATTCGTGCTTAACACAACGAAACAAGCTGTTTTAGATCGAAACGAGCTAAATCACAACACATCCTTTTTACGTCTCCCTAATACGCGTCAAAACGTTTTCTTCTAAAACTGCGCGAAAAGCATGTATTCGTGTTTAAAACAACGAAACAAGTTGTTTTAGACCGAGATGAGCTAAATCTGAACACATCGATTTTACAAGTGTTCACATGATACTCATCAAAACTTTTTCTCATATAACTGCGCGAAAAGCATGTATTCGTGCTTAATACAACTAAACAAGCTGTTTTAGTCCGAAACGAGCTAAATCACAACACATCGGTTTTGCAAGTGTTCCTCTTATACGCGTCAAAACTTTTTCTCTTATAACTGCGCGAAAAGCATGTATTCATGCTTAATACAACGCAACAAGCTGTTTTAGACCGAAACGAGTTAATTCTGAACACATCGGTTTTACAAGTGTCCCTGTGACACGCGTCAAAACTTTTTCTCTCATAACTGCGTGAAAAGCATGTATTCTTGCTTAATACAACGAAACAAGCTGTTTTAGTCCGAAACGAGCTAAATCACAACACATCGGTTTTACAAGTATCCACGTGATACGCGTCAAAACTTTTTGTCTTATAAATGCGCGAAAAGCATGTATTCCTGCTTAATCCAACGAAACAAGCTTTTTTAATCCGAAACGAGGTAAATCTGAACAAATCGGTTTTACAAGTGTTCCTCTGATACGCGTCAAAACGTTTTCTCTTATAACTGCGCGAAAAGCATGTATTCGTGCTTAATACCACGAAACAAGCTGTTTTAGACCGATACGAGCTAAATCACAACACATCGGTTTTACAAGTTTTCCTCTGATACGCGTCAAAACTTTTTCTCTTATAACTGCGCGAAAACCTTGTATTCGTGCTTGATACAACGAAACAAGCTGTTTTAGACCGAAACGAACTAAATCACAACACATCGGTTTTACAAGTATCCACGTGATACGCGTCAAAACTTTTTCTCTTATAAGTGCGCGAAAAGCATGTATTCCTGCTTACTCCAACGAAACAAGCTGTTTTAGACCGAAACGAGCTAAAGCACAACACATCGGTTTTACAAGTATCCACGTGATACGCGTCAAAACTTTTTCTCTTATAACTGCGCGAAAAGCATGTATTCGTGCTTAAAACAACGAAACAAGCTGTTTTAGTCTGAAACGAGCTAAATCACAACACATCGGTTTTACAAGTGTTCCTCTGATACGCGTCAAAACTTTTTCTCTTAAAACTGCGCGAAAAGCATGTATTCGTGCTTAAAACAACGAAACAAGCTGTTTTAGACCGAGATGAGCTAAATCTGAACACATCGGTTTTACAAGTGTCCCTCAATACGCGTCAAAACTTTTTCTTCTATATCTGCGCGAAAAGCTTGTATTCGTGCTTAAAACAACGAAACAAGCTGTTTTATACCAAAACGAGCTATATCTGAACACATCGGTTTTACAAGTATCCACGTGATACGCGTCTAAACTTTTTCTCTTATAACTGCGCGAAAAGAATGTATTCGTGCGTAAAACAAAGAAACAAGCTGTTTTAGTCTGAAACGAACTAAATCACAACACATCGGTTTTACAAGTTTTCCTCTGATACGCGTCAAATCTTTTTCTCTTATAACTGCGCGAAAAGCATGTATTCGTGCTTAAAACAACGAAACAAGCTGTTTTAGACCGAGATGAGCTAAATCTGAACACATCGGTTTTACAAGTGTTCCTCAATACGCGTCAAAACTTTTTCTTCTATAACTGCGCGAAAAGCTTGTATTCGTGCTTAAAACAACGAAACAAGCTGTTTTATACCAAAACGAGCTATATCTGAACACATCGGTTTTACAAGTATCCACGTGATACGCGTCAACTTTTTCTCTTATAACTGCGCGAAAAGCATGTATTCGTGCTTAATACAACTAAACAAGCTGTTTTAGTCCGAAACGAGCTAAATCACAACACCGGTTTTGCAAGTGTTTCCCTGATACGCGTCTAAACTTTTTCTCTTATAACTGCGCGAAAAGCATGTATTCGTGCTTGATACAACGAAACAAGCTGTTTTAGACCGAAACGAACTAAATCACAACACATCGGTTTTACAAGTATCCACGTGATACGCGTCAAAACTTTTTCTCTTATAAGTGCGCGAAAAGCATGTATTCCTGCTTACTCCAACGAAACAAGCTGTTTTAGACCGAAACGAGCTAAATCACAACACATCGGTTTTACAAGTATCCACGTGATACGCGTCAAAACTTTTTCTCTTATAACTGCGCGAAAAGCATGTATTCGTGCTTAAAACAACGAAACAAGCTGTTTTAGTTCGAAACGAGCTAAATCACAACACATCGGTTTTACAAGTGTTCCTCTGATACGCGTCAAAACTTTTTCTCTTATAACTGCGCGGAAAGCATGTATTCGTGCTTAAAGCAACGAAACAAGCTGTTTTAGACCGAGATGAGCTAAATCTGAACACAACGGTTTTACAAGTGTCCCTCAATACGCGTCAAAACTTTTTCTTCGATAACTGCGCGAAAAGCATGTATTCGTGCTTAAAACAACGAAACAAGCTGTTTTATACCAAAACGAGCTATATCTGAACACATCGGTTTTACAAGTGTCCCTGTGACACGCGTCAAAACTTTTTCTCTTATAACAGCGCGAAAATCATGTATTCGTGCTTGATACAACGAAACAAGCTGTTTTAGACCGAAACGAACAAAATCACAACACATCGGTTTTACAAGTATCCACGTGATACGCGTCAAAACTTTTTGTCTTATAAATGCGCGAAAAGCATGTATTCCTGCTTAATCCAACGAAACAAGCTTTTTTAATCCGAAACGAGGTAAATCTGAACAAATCGGTTTTACAAGTGTTCCTCTGATACGCGTCAAAACGTTTTCTCTTATAACTGCGCGAAAAGCATGTATTCGTGCTTAATACCACGAAACAAGCTGTTTTAGACCGATACGAGCTAAATCACAACACATCGGTTTTACAAGTTTTCCTCTGATACGCGTCAAAACTTTTTCTCTTATAACTGCGCGAAAACCTTGTATTCGTGCTTAATACAACGAAACAAGCTGTTTTAGACCGAAACGAGCTAAATCACAACACATCGGTTTTACAAGTGTTCCTCTGATACGCGTCAAAACTTTTTCTCTTATAACTGTGCGAAAAGCATGTATTCGTGCTTAATACAACGAAAAAAGCTGTTTTAGACTGAGATGACCTAAATCTGAAAACTTTAACAAGTGTCCCTCTAATACGCGTCAAAACGTTTTCTTCTAAAACTGCGCGAAAAGCATGTATTCGTGCTTAATACAACGAAACAAGCTGTTTTAGACCGAAACCAGCTAAATCTGAACACATCGGTTTTACAAGTGTCCTTGTGACACGCGTCAAAACTTTTTCTCTTATAACTGCGCGAAAAGCATGTATTCGTGCTTAATACAACGAAACAAGCTGTTTTAGACCGAAACGAGCTAAATCACAACACATCGGTTTTACAAGTCTCCCTATTACGCGTCAAAATGTTTTCTTCTATAACTGCGCGAAAAGATGTATTCGTGCTTAAAACATCGAAACAAGCGGCTTTAGACCGAAACGAGCTAAATCACAACACATCGGTTTTACAAGTCTCTAATACGCGTCAAAACTTTTCCTTCTATAACTGCGCGAAAAGCATGTATTCGTGCTTAAAACAACGAAACAAGCCGTTTTATACCAAAACGAGCTAAATCTGAACACATCGGTTTTACAAGTGTCCCTGTGACAAGCGTCAAAACTTTTTCTCTTATAACTGCGCGAAAAGCATGTATTCGTGCTTAATACAACGAAACAAGCTGTTTTAGACCGAAACGAGCTAAATCTGAACACATCGGTTTTACAAGTGTCCACATGATACTCATCAAATCTTTTTCTCATATAACTGCGCGAAAAGCATGTATTCGTGCTTAATACAAATAAACAAGCTGTTTTAGTCCGAAACGAGCTAAATCACAACACATCGGTTTTGCAAGTGTTCCCCTGATACGCGTCTAAACTTTTTCTCTTATAACTGCGCGAAAAGCATGTATTCGTGCTTAAAACAACGAAACAAGTTGTTTTAGTCCGAAACGAGCTAAATCACAACACATCGGTTTTACAAGTGTTCCTCTTATACGCGTCAAAACTTTTTCTCTCATAACTGCGTGAAAAGCATGTATTCTTGCTTAATACAACGAAACAAGCTGTTTTAGACCGAAACGAGCTAAATCACAACACATCGGCTTTACAAGTATCCACGTGATACGCGTCAAACCTTTTTCTCTTATAAATGCGCGAAAAGCATGTATTCCTGCCTAATTCAACGAAACAAGCTGTTTTAGACCGAAACGAGGTAAATCTGAACACATCGGTTTTACAAGTGTTCCTCTGATACGCGTCAAAACTTTTTCTCTTATAACTGCGCGAAAAGCATGTATTCGTGCTTAATACCACGAAACAAGCTGTTTTAGACCGAAACGAGCTAAATCACAACACATCGGTTTTACAAGTGTCCCTCAATACGCGTCAAAACTTTTTCTTCGATAACTGCGCGAAAAGCATGTATTCGTGCTTAAAACAACGAAACAAGCTGTTTTATACCAAAACGAGCTATATCTGAACACATCGGTTTTACAAGTGTCCCTGTGACACGCGTCAAAACTTTTTCTCTTATAACAGCGCGAAAATCATGTATTCGTGCTTGATACAACGAAACAAGCTGTTTTAGACCGAAACGAACTAAATCACAACACATCGGTTTTACAAGTATCCACGTGATACGCGTCAAAACTTTTTCTCTTATAAGTGCGCGAAAAGCATGTATTCCTGCTTACTCCAACGAAACAAGCTGTTTTAGACCGAAACGAGCTAAAGCACAACACATCGGTTTTACAAGTATCCACGTGATACGCGTCAAAACTTTTTCTCTTATAACTGCGCGAAAAGCATGTATTCGTGCTTAAAACAACGAAACAAGCTGTTTTAGTCTGAAACGAGCTAAATCACAACACATCGGTTTTACAAGTGTTCCTCTGATACGCGTCAAAACTTTTTCTCTTATAACGGCGCGAAAAGCATGTATTCGTGCTTAAAACAACGAAACAAGCTGTTTTAGACAGAGATGAGCTAAATCTGAACACATCGGTTTTACAAGTGTCCCTCAATACGCGTCAGAACTTTCTCTTCTATATCTGCGCGAAAAGCTTGCATTCGTGCTTAAAACAACGAAACAAGCTGTTTTATACCAAAACGAGCTATATCTGAACACATCGGTTTTACAAGTATCCACGTGATACGCGTCTAAACTTTTTCTCTTATAACTGCGCGAAAAGCATGTATTCGTGCGTAAAACAAAGAAACAAGCTGTTTTAGTCTGAAATGAACTAAATCACAACACATCGGTTTTACAAGTTTTCCTCTGATACGCGTCAAATCTTTTTCTCTTATAACTGCGCGAAAAGCATGTATTCGTGCTTAAAACAACGAAACAAGCTGTTTTAGACCGAGATGAGCTAAATCTGAACACATCGGTTTTACAAGTGTTCCTCAATACGCGTCAAAACTTTTTCTTCTATAACTGCGCGAAAAGCTTGTATTCGTGCTTAAAACAACGAAACAAGCTGTTTTATACCAAAACGAGCTATATCTGAACACATCGGTTTTAGAAGTATCCACGTGATACGCGTCAACTTTTTCTCTTATAACTGCGCGAAAAGCATGTATTCGTGCTTAATACAACGAAACAAGCTGTTTTAGACCGAAACGAGCTAAATCTGAACACATCGGTTTTACAAGTGTCCCTGTGACACACGTCAAAACTTTTTCTCTCATAACTGCGTGAAAAGCATGTATTCTTGCTTAATACAACGAAACAAGCTGTTTTAGACCGAAACGAGCTAAATCACAACACATCGGTTTTACAAGTATCCACGTGATACGCGTCAAAACTTTTTCTCTTATAAATGCGCGAAAAGCATGTATTCCTGCTTAATCCAACGAAACAAGCTTTTTTAATCCGAAACGAGGTAAATCTGAACACATCGGTTTTACAAGTGTTCCTCTGATACGCGTCAAAACTTTTTCTCTTATAACTGCGCGAAAAGCATGTATTCGTGCTTAATACCACGAAACAAGCTGTTTTAGACCGAAACGAGCTAAATCACAACACATCGGTTTTACAAGTTTTCCTCTGATACGCGTCAAAACTTTTTCTCTTATAACTGCGCGAAAACCTTGTATTCGTGCTTAATACAACGAAACAAGCTGTTTTAGACCGAAACGAGCTAAATCACAACACATCGGTTTTACAAGTGTTCCTCTGATACGCGTCAAAACTTTTTCTCTTATAAGTGCGCGAAAAGCATGTATTCCTGCTTACTCCAACGAAACAAGCTGTTTTAGACCGAAACGAGCTAAATCACAACACATCGGTTTTACAAGTATCCACGTGATGCGTCAAAACTTTTTCTCTTATAACTGCGCGAAAAGCATGTATTCGTGCTTAAAACAACGAAACAAGCTGTTTTAGTTCGAAACGAGCTAAATCACAACACATCGGTTTTACAAGTGTTCCTCTGATACGCGTCAAAACTTTTTCTCTTATAACTGCGCGGAAAGCATGTATTCGTGCTTAAAGCAACGAAACAAGCTGTTTTAGACCGAGATGAGCTAAATCTGAACACAACGGTTTTACAAGTGTCCCTCAATACGCGTCAAAACTTTTTCTTCGATAACTGCGCGAAAAGCATGTATTCGTGCCTAAAACAACGAAACAAGCTGTTTTATACCAAAACGAGCTATATCTGAACACATCGGTTTTACAAGTGTCCCTGTGACACGCGTCAAAACTTTTTCTCTTATAACAGCGCGAAAATCATGTATTCGTGCTTGATACAACGAAACAAGCTGTTTTAGACCGAAACGAACAAAATCACAACACATCGGTTTTACAAGTATCCACGTGATACGCGTCAAAACTTTTTGTCTTATAAATGCGCGAAAAGCATGTATTCCTGCTTAATCCAACGAAACAAGCTTTTTTAATCCGAAACGAGGTAAATCTGAACAAATCG
The DNA here is from genome assembly GCF_052857255.1 of Amblyomma americanum. Taxonomy (NCBI): domain Eukaryota; kingdom Metazoa; phylum Arthropoda; class Arachnida; order Ixodida; family Ixodidae; genus Amblyomma; species Amblyomma americanum. Next base: position 82,908 of record NW_027526629.1, read on the forward strand.
GTTTTACAAGTGTTCCTCTGATACGCGTCAAAACGTTTTCTCTTATAACTGCGCGAAAAGCATGTATTCGTGCTTAATACCACGAAACAAGCTGTTTTAGACCGATACGAGCTAAATCACAACACATCGGTTTTACAAGTTTTCCTCTGATACGCGTCAAAACTTTTTCTCTTATAACTGCGCGAAAACCTTGTATTCGTGCTTGATACAACGAAACAAGCTGTTTTAGACCGAAACGAACTAAATCACAACACATCGGTTTTACAAGTATCCACGTGATACGCGTCAAAACTTTTTCTCTTATAAGTGCGCGAAAAGCATGTATTCCTGCTTACTCCAACGAAACAAGCTGTTTTAGACCGAAACGAGCTAAAGCACAACACATCGGTTTTACAAGTATCCACGTGATACGCGTCAAAACTTTTTCTCTTATAACTGCGCGAAAAGCATGTATTCGTGCTTAAAACAACGAAACAAGCTGTTTTAGTCTGAAACGAGCTAAATCACAACACATCGGTTTTACAAGTGTTCCTCTGATACGCGTCAAAACTTTTTCTCTTAAAACTGCGCGAAAAGCATGTATTCGTGCTTAAAACAACGAAACAAGCTGTTTTAGACCGAGATGAGCTAAATCTGAACACATCGGTTTTACAAGTGTCCCTCAATACGCGTCAAAACTTTTTCTTCTATATCTGCGCGAAAAGCTTGTATTCGTGCTTAAAACAACGAAACAAGCTGTTTTATACCAAAACGAGCTATATCTGAACACATCGGTTTTACAAGTATCCACGTGATACGCGTCTAAACTTTTTCTCTTATAACTGCGCGAAAAGAATGTATTCGTGCGTAAAACAAAGAAACAAGCTGTTTTAGTCTGAAACGAACTAAATCACAACACATCGGTTTTACAAGTTTTCCTCTGATACACGTCAAATCTTTTTCTCTTATAACTGCGCGAAAAGCATGTATTCGTGCTTAAAACAACGAAACAAGCTGTTTTAGACCGAGATGAGCTAAATCTGAACCCATCGGTTTTACAAGTGTTCCTCAATACGCGTCAAAACTTTTTCTTCTATAACTGCGCGAAAAGCTTGTATTCGTGCTTAAAACAACGAAACAAGCTGTTTTATACCAAAACGAGCTATATCTGAACACATCGGTTTTACAAGTATCCACGTGATACGCGTCAACTTTTTCTCTTATAACTGCGCGAAAAGCATGTATTCGTGCTTAATACAACTAAACAAGCTGTTTTAGTCCGAAACGAGCTAAATCACAACACCGGTTTTGCAAGTGTTTCCCTGATACGCGTCTAAACTTTTTCTCTTATAACTGCGCGAAAAGCATGTATTCGTGCTTGATACAACGAAACAAGCTGTTTTAGACCGAAACGAACTAAATCACAACACATCGGTTTTACAAGTATCCACGTGATACGCGTCAAAACTTTTTCTCTTATAAGTGCGCGAAAAGCATGTATTCCTGCTTACTCCAACGAAACAAGCTGTTTTAGACCGAAACGAGCTAAATCACAACACATCGGTTTTACAAGTATCCACGTGATACGCGTCAAAACTTTTTCTCTTATAACTGCGCGAAAAGCATGTATTCGTGCTTAAAACAACGAAACAAGCTGTTTTAGTTCGAAACGAGCTAAATCACAACACATCGGTTTTACAAGTGTTCCTCTGATACGCGTCAAAACTTTTTCTCTTATAACTGCGCGGAAAGCATGTATTCGTGCTTAAAGCAACGAAACAAGCTGTTTTAGACCGAGATGAGCTAAATCTGAACACAACGGTTTTACAAGTGTCCATCAATACGCGTCAAAACTTTTTCTTCGATAACTGCGCGAAAAGCATGTATTCGTGCTTAAAACAACGAAACAAGCTGTTTTATACCAAAACGAGCTATATCTGAACACATCGGTTTTACAAGTGTCCCTGTGACACGCGTCAAAACTTTTTCTCTTATAACAGCGCGAAAATCATGTATTCGTGCTTGATACAACGAAACAAGCTGTTTTAGACCGAAACGAACAAAATCACAACACATCGGTTTTACAAGTATCCACGTGATACGCGTCAAAACTTTTTGTCTTATAAATGCGCGAAAAGCATGTATTCCTGCTTAATCCAACGAAACAAGCTTTTTTAATCCGAAACGAGGTAAATCTGAACAAATCGGTTTTACAAGTGTTCCTCTGATACGCGTCAAAACGTTTTCTCTTATAACTGCGCGAAAAGCATGTATTCGTGCTTAATACCACGAAACAAGCTGTTTTAGACCGATACGAGCTAAATCACAACACATCGGTTTTACAAGTTTTCCTCTGATACGCGTCAAAACTTTTTCTCTTATAACTGCGCGAAAACCTTGTATTCGTGCTTAATACAACGAAACAAGCTGTTTTAGACCGAAACGAGCTAAATCACAACACATCGGTTTTACAAGTGTTCCTCTGATACGCGTCAAAACTTTTTCTCTTATAACTGTGCGAAAAGCATGTATTCGTGCTTAATACAACGAAAAAAGCTGTTTTAGACTGAGATGACCTAAATCTGAAAACTTTAACAAGTGTCCCTCTAATACGCGTCAAAACGTTTTCTTCTAAAACTGCGCGAAAAGCATGTATTCGTGCTTAATACAACGAAACAAGCTGTTTTAGACCGAAACCAGCTAAATCTGAACACATCGGTTTTACAAGTGTCCTTGTGACACGCGTCAAAACTTTTTCTCTTATAACTGCGCGAAAAGCATGTATTCGTGCTTAATACAACGAAACAAGCTGTTTTAGACCGAAACGAGCTAAATCACAACACATCGGTTTTACAAGTCTCCCTATTACGCGTCAAAATGTTTTCTTCTATAACTGCGCGAAAAGATGTATTCGTGCTTAAAACATCGAAACAAGCGGCTTTAGACCGAAACGAGCTAAATCACAACACATCGGTTTTACAAGTCTCTAATACGCGTCAAAACTTTTCCTTCTATAACTGCGCGAAAAGCATGTATTCGTGCTTAAAACAACGAAACAAGCCGTTTTATACCAAAACGAGCTAAATCTGAACACATCGGTTTTACAAGTGTCCCTGTGACAAGCGTCAAAACGTTTTCTCTTATAACTGCGCGAAAAGCATGTATTCGTGCTTAATACAACGAAACAAGCTGTTTTAGACCGAAACGAGCTAAATCTGAACACATCGGTTTTACAAGTGTCCACATGATACTCATCAAAACTTTTTCTCATATAACTGCGCGAAAAGCATGTATTCGTGCCTAATACAAATAAACAAGCTGTTTTAGTCCGAAACGAGCTAAATCACAACACATCGGTTTTGCAAGTGTTCCCCTGATACGCGTCTAAACTTTTTCTCTTATAACTGCGCGAAAAGCATGTATTCGTGCTTAAAACAACGAAACAAGTTGTTTTAGTCCGAAACGAGCTAAATCACAACACATCGGTTTTACAAGTGTTCCTCTTATACGCGTCAAAACTTTTTCTCTCATAACTGCGTGAAAAGCATGTATTCTTGCTTAATACAACGAAACAAGCTGTTTTAGACCGAAACGAGCTAAATCACAACACATCGGTTTTACAAGTATCCACGTGATACGCGTCAAACCTTTTTCTCTTATAAATGCGCGAAAAGCATGTATTCCTGCCTAATTCAACGAAACAAGCTGTTTTAGACCGAAACGAGGTAAATCTGAACACATCGGTTTTACAAGTGTTCCTCTGATACGCGTCAAAACTTTTTCTCTTATAACTGCGCGAAAAGCATGTATTCGTGCTTAATACCACGAAACAAGCTGTTTTAGACCGAAACGAGCTAAATCACAACACATCGGTTTTACAAGTGTCCCTCAATACGCGTCAAAACTTTTTCTTCGATAACTGCGCGAAAAGCATGTATTCGTGCTTAAAACAACGAAACAAGCTGTTTTATACCAAAACGAGCTATATCTGAACACATCGGTTTTACAAGTGTCCCTGTGACACGCGTCAAAACTTTTTCTCTTATAACAGCGCGAAAATCATGTATTCGTGCTTGATACAACGAAACAAGCTGTTTTTGGACCGAAACGAACTAAATCACAACACATCGGTTTTACAAGTATCCACGTGATACGCGTCAAAACTTTTTCTCTTATAAGTGCGCGAAAAGCATGTATTCCTGCTTACTCCATCGAAACAAGCTGTTTTAGACCGAAACGAGCTAAAGCACAACACATCGGTTTTACAAGTATCCACGTGATACGCGTCAAAACTTTTTCTCTTATAACTGCGCGAAAAGCATGTATTCGTGCTTAAAACAACGAAACAAGCTGTTTTAGTCTGAAACGAGCTAAATCACAACACATCGGTTTTACAAGTGTTCCTCTGATACGCGTCAAAACTTTTTCTCTTATAACGGCGCGAAAAGCATGTATTCGTGCTTAAAACAACGAAACAAGCTGTTTTAGACAGAGATGAGCTAAATCTGAACACATCGGTTTTACAAGTGTCCCTCAATACGCGTCAGAACTTTCTCTTCTATATCTGCGCGAAAAGCTTGCATTCGTGCTTAAAACAACGAAACAAGCTGTTTTATACCAAAACGAGCTATATCTGAACACATCGGTTTTACAAGTATCCACGTGATACGCGTCTAAACTTTTTCTCTTATAACTGCGCGAAAAGCATGTATTCGTGCGTAAAACAAAGAAACAAGCTGTTTTAGTCTGAAATGAACTAAATCACAACACATCGGTTTTACAAGTTTTCCTCTGATACGCGTCAAATCTTTTTCTCTTATAACTGCGCGAAAAGCATGTATTCGTGCTTAAAACAACGAAACAAGCTGTTTTAGACCGAGATGAGCTAAATCTGAACACATCGGTTTTACAAGTGTTCCTCAATACGCGTCAAAACTTTTTCTTCTATAACTGCGCGAAAAGCTTGTATTCGTGCTTAAAACAACGAAACAAGCTGTTTTATACCAAAACGAGCTATATCTGAACACATCGGTTTTAGAAGTATCCACGTGATACGCGTCAACTTTTTCTCTTATAACTGCGCGAAAAGCATGTATTCGTGCTTAATACAACGAAACAAGCTGTTTTAGACCGAAACGAGCTAAATCTGAACACATCGGTTTTACAAGTGTCCCTGTGACACACGTCAAAACTTTTTCTCTCATAACTGCGTGAAAAGCATGTATTCTTGCTTAATACAACGAAACAAGCTGTTTTAGACCGAAACGAGCTAAATCACAACACATCGGTTTTACAAGTATCCACGTGATACGCGTCAAAACTTTTTCTCTTATAAATGCGCGAAAAGCATGTATTCCTGCTTAATCCAACGAAACAAGCTTTTTTAATCCGAAACGAGGTAAATCTGAACACATCGGTTTTACAAGTGTTCCTCTGATACGCGTCCAAACTTTTTCTCTCATAACTGCGTGAAAAGCATGTATTCTTGCTTAATACAGCGAAACAAGCTGTTTTAGACCGAAACGAGCTAAATCACAACACATCGGTTTTACAAGTTTTCCTCTGATACGCGTCAAAACTTTTTCTCTTATAAATGCGCGAAAAGCATGTATTCCTGCCTAATTCAACGAAACAAGCTGTTTTATACCAAATCGAGCTATATCTGAACACATCGGTTTTACAAGTATCCACGTGATACGCGTCAAAACTTTTTCTCTTATAACTGCGCGAAAAGCATGTATTCGTGCTTAACACAACGAAACAAGCTGTTTTAGATCGAAACGAGCTAAATCACAACACATCCTTTTTACGTCTCCCTAATACGCGTCAAAACGTTTTCTTCTAAAACTGCGCGAAAAGCATGTATTCGTGTTTAAAACAACGAAACAAGTTGTTTTAGACCGAGATGAGCTAAATCTGAACACATCGGTTTTACAAGTGTCCACATGATACTCATCAAAACTTTTTCTCATATAACTGCGCGAAAAGCATGTATTCGTGCTTAATACAACTAAACAAGCTGTTTTAGTCCGAAACGAGCTAAATCACAACACATCGGTTTTGCAAGTGTTCCTCTTATACGCGTCAAAACTTTTTCTCTTATAACTGCGCGAAAAGCATGTATTCGTGCTTAATACAACGCAACAAGCTGTTTTAGACCGAAACGAGTTAAATCTGAACACATCGGTTTTACAAGTGTCCCTGTGACACGCGTCAAAACTTTTTCTCTCATAACTGCGTGAAAAGCATGTATTCTTGCTTAATACAACGAAACAAGCTGTTTTAGTCCGAAACGAGCTAAATCACAACACATCGGTTTTGCAAGTGTTCCCCTGATACGCGTCTAAACTTTTTCTCTTATAACTACGCGAAAAGCATGTATTCGTGCTTAAAACAACGAAACAAGTTGTTTTAGTCCGAAACGAGCTAAATCACAACACATCGGCTTTACAAGTGTTCCTCTGATACGCGTCAAAACGTTTTCTCTTATAACTGCGCGAAAAGCATGTATTCGTGCTTAAAACAACGAAACAAGCCGTTTTATACCAAAACGAGCTATATCTGAACACATCGGTTTTACAAGTGTCCCTCTAATACGCGTCAAAACTTTTTCTTCTAAAACTGTGCGAAAAGCATGTATTCGTGCTTAATACAACGAAACAAGCTGTTTTAGACCGAAACCAGCTAAATCTGAACACATCGGTTTTACAACACGCGTCAAAACTTTTTCTCTTATAACTGCGCGAAAAGCATGTGTTCGTGAATAATCCAACGAAACAAGCTGTTTTAGACCGAAACGAGGTAAATCACAACACATCGGTTTTACAAGTCTCCCTAATACGCGTCAAAACGTTTTCTTCTATAACTGCGCGAAAAGCATCTATTCGTGCTTAAAACAACGAAAGAAGTTGTTTTAGACCGAAACCAGCTAAATCTGAACACATCGGTTTTACAAGTGTCCACATGAGCAAGGTTTGTTGCTGGGCGAGTTGGTTGGGGTACATCTTGAGAACACAGCGCTTGCAGACAAAGGACCAGAACAAGAAGGACACACACCTGCGCTAACTAACAACTTTTATTTCGGAAGGGGGCCGATCCGCGCCTTTTATACAGAATTGGAGGGAATGATGCGCACGCGCACAACACAGCCAGGTGGGAGCATAGAAAGAGCCAACACATAGACCAACTATTCTTATCGCCACTGATAACCAACAACGCAGCCAAAAACAAGCAAGAAAAGAAAAAAGAAAAAAGAAAAAAGAAAAAAAGAAAAAAGGAAAAAGAACAAAGAAAATAAGAGAAAGAACCAACGGGGGGAGCAAAGGCAGGGAACGTAAGAAACACTTCCAAAAAGTACCAAAAGATCCCAAAGAAGCCAACAACCAACACGGCTAAACGACTGACGATGAAAGGTAACAAGATGAAGGCACTAAAAACTGAACAAACAGGCATAAAAGGTGCAGGAAAAACCTGCGGGAGAGTAAAAGATTCGGCACAGCTAAAAGATGACGGAAACTAAAGGCGTTAAAACAGATACAAGCAAAAACCCAAGAAGCCGACGCGAAAGAATACAAGCAGAAAAGGTGGTCACTAAAATATGACATTGAACAGACAACAGATCTCTAAAAACAAGCAAAGAATCGTAAAAAACGTGTGGGCGATAAAACATAACAGAGAAGAATACAGAAGAGTTTAAAAAGGAAAACATCGCAAAAAAAGAGGGCGCAAAAAAATCATCACGGAATGAAACGAAAAGACTACACTGAATCAAATCAAAGCAGAGAGGAATGAACACTCTTTGTCTAACAATGCAACTGATGGTGTGCTAACGCACTCATCTTTTAGCTTGGTAATAGTGGCTGCTTCAATGATTTCTCGAGTCAGTTGATTTAAGTTTTTTGCCAAAATATCTGTTTCCTTGAAAGTGGGGGAGACGCGTCGGCAAGGACTGCAATCACGGCAGTGTATGGCCAAATTACCGGACCTTTTATCCTCAGCATTAGCTTTATGCTCCAGTAACCGCTTATTGATACATCGGCCTGTTTGGCCGACGTACTTCCTGCCGCAGGGTAAAGAAATCGAATAGACGACACCCGACGAGCATGCTACGAACGGATCCCGATGCTTAATTGTGCAGTCTGGAACTTTTTCCCCAGAGCCGTTGACCTTCCTGCAGAGTCTAGAAAGCCGGTGAGGAGCAGAGAAAATAACGTCTACTCCTGCCCTTTTTCCAATTCTTTTTAGGTTGTGCGACAGATGGTGGATGTAGGGGATTACAGCTACCTTTTTATTGCGACTCTGCCCTTCCCTTGAGGTTAGGCTCTTTCCTTGGCTCGTTTTCAACATTTTTTGAGCAACTGAGGATAGGAGTAGGGCCGGGTACCCAGAGCTGAGAAGCCTCTGCGCTTGGTTAAAGAAACTGCTTTCAAGACTGTGCGCGCAGGACTTGAGTAATGCGTTATTGAAGGTGGCCTGGATTATGTTTCTCTTGACCAATTTCGAATGAGCTGACTCATACGGTAAAAGTGGCTTATTGGCCCTTGGTTCGAAGATCCAGCATACGGGATCGGGTAAGAAGTGCAGCTTAAGTTCAAGAAAGCGAAGACAGCTATTTTCTGGAACTTCATGCGATAAAACGAGGGGATGAAAAGACTCTCTAAAAATGCCTAGAACCTTGGAAACTTCAGTCATGAAAGCATTGCCTGGGCAGTCGAGAAAAATTAGATAATCATCGACATATCTGAATATCTTTAGTACCGGTGAATTTGCAATCTTTGTGCTTACTTCTCTGTCACGCATGGCCAAGAAGAGGTCGCTCAGGATAGGGGCGATGCACGACCCAATACATATGCCCTGCTTCTGTATACTCGTCAAAACTTTTTCTCTTATAACTGCGCGAAAAGCATGTATTCGTGCTTAATACAACTAAACAAGCTGTTTTAGTCCGAAACGAGCTAAATCACAACACCGGTTTTGCAAGTGTTTCCCTGATACGCGTCTAAAATTTTTCTCTTATAACTGCGCGAAAAGCATGTATTCGTGCTTGATACAACGAAACAAGCTGTTTTACACCGAAACGAACTAAATCACAACACATCGGTTTTACAAGTATCCACGTGATACGCGTCAAAACTTTTTCTCTTATAAGTGCGCGAAAAGCATGTATTCCTGCTTACTCCAACGAAACAAGCTGTTTTAGACCGAAACGAGCTAAATCACAACACATCGGTTTTACAAGTATCCACGTGATACGCGTCAAAACTTTTTCTCTTATAACTGCGCGAAAAGCATGTATTCGTGCTTAAAACAACGAAACAAGCTGTTTTAGTTCGAAACGAGCTAAATCACAACACATCGGTTTTACAAGTGTTCCTCTCATACGCGTCAAAACTTTTTCTCTTATAACTGCGCGAAAAGCATGTATTCGTGCTTAAAGCAACGAAACAAGCTGTTTTAGACCGAGATGAGTTAAATCTGAACACATCGGTTTTACAAGTGTCCCTCAATACGCGTCAAAACTTTTTCTTCGATAACTGCGCGAAAAGCATGTATTCGTGCTTAAAACAACGAAACAAGCTGTTTTATACCAAAACGAGCTATATCTGAACACATCGGTTTTACAAGTGTCCCTGTGACACGCGTCAAAACTTTTTCTCTTATAACAGCGCGAAAATCATGTATTCGTGCTTGATACAACGAAACAAGCTGTTTTAGACCGAAACGAACTAAATCACAACACATCGGTTTTACAAGTATCCACGTGATACGCGTCAAAACTTTTTCTCTTATAAATGCGCGAAAAGCATGTATTCCTGCTTAATGCAACGAAACAAGCTTTTTTTAATCCGAAACGAGGTAAATCTGAACAAATCGGTTTTACAAGTGTTCCTCTGATACGCGTCAAAACGTTTTCTCTTATAACTGCGCGAAAAGCATGTATTCGTGCTTAATACCACGAAACAAGCTGTTTTAGACCGAAACGAGCTAAATCACAACACATCGGTTTTACAAGTTTTCCTCTGATACGCGTCAAAACTTTTTCTCTTATAACTGCGCGAAAACCTTGTATTCGTGCTTAATACAACGAAACAAATTGTTTTAGACCGAAACGAGCTAAATCACAACACATCGGTTTTACAAGTGTTCCTCTGATACGCGTCAAAACTTTTTCTCTTATAACTGTGCGAAAAGCATGTATTCGTGCTTAATACAACGAAAAAAGCTGTTTTAGACTGAGATGACCTAAATCTGAAAACTTTAACAAGTGTCCCTCTAATACGCGTCAAAACGTTTTCTTCTAAAACTGCGCGAAAAGCATGTATTCGTGCTTAATACAACGAAACAAGCTGTTTTAGACCGAAACCAGCTAAATCTGAACACATCGGTTTTACAAGTGTCCTTGTGACACGCGTCAAAACTTTTTCTCTTATAACTGCGCGAAAAGCATGTATTCGTGCTTAATACAACGAAACAAGCTGTTTTAGACCGAAACGAGCTAAATCACAACACATCGGTTTTACAAGTCTCCCTATTACGCGTCAAAATGTTTTCTTCTATAACTGCGCGAAAAGATGTATTCGTGCTTAAAACATCGAAACAAGCGGCTTTAGACCGAAACGAGCTAAATCACAACACATCGGTTTTACAAGTCTCTAATACGCGTCAAAACTTTTCCTTCTATAACTGCGCGAAAAGCATGTATTCGTGCTTAAAACAACGAAACAAGCCGTTTTATACCAAAACGAGCTATATCTGAACACATCGGTTTTACAAGTATCCACGTGATACGCGTCAACACTTTTTCTCTTATAACAGCGCGAAAATTATGTATTCTTGCTTAACACAACGAAACAAGCTGTTTTAGACCGAAACGAGCTAAATCTGAACACATCGGTTTTACAAGTGTCCCTGTGACAAGCGTCGAAACTTTTTCTCTTATAACTGCGCGAAAAGCATGTATTCGTGCTTAATACAACGAAACAAGCTGTTTTAGACCGAAACGAGCTAAATCACAACACATCCTTTTTACGTCTCCCTAATACGCGTCAAAACGTTTTCTTCTATAACTGCGCGAAAAGCATGTATTCGTGCTTAAAACAACGAAACAAGTTGTTTTAGACCGAGATGAGCTAAATCTGAACACATCGGTTTTACAAGTGTCCACATGATACTCATCAAAACTTTTTCTCATATAACTGCGCGAAAAGCATGTATTCGTGCTTAATACAACTAAACAAGCTGTTTTAGTCCGAAACGAGCTAAATCACAACACATCGGTTTTGCAAGTGTTCCCCTGATACGCGTCTAAACTTTTTCTCTTATAACTGCGCGAAAAGCATGTATTCGTGCTTAAAACAACGAAACAAGTTGTTTTAGTCCGAAACGACCTAAATCACAACACATCGGTTTTACAAGTGTTCCTCTTATACGCGTCAAAACTTTTTCTCTTATAACTGCGCGGAAAGCATGTATTCGTGCTTATTACAACGAAACAAGCTGTTTTAGACCGAAACGAGTTAAATCTGAACACATCGGTTTTACAAGTGTCCCTGTGACACGCGTCAAAACTTTTTCTCTCATAACTGCGTGAAAAGCATGTATTCTTGCTTAATACAACGAAACAAGCTGTTTTAGACCGAAACGAGCTAAATCACAACACATCGGTTTTACAAGTATCCACGTGATACGCGTCAAAACTTTTTCTCTTATAAATGCGCGAAAAGCATGTATTCCTGCCTAATTCAACGAAACAAGCTGTTTTAGACCGAAACGAGGTAAATCTGAACACATCGGTTTTACAAGTGTTCCTCTGATACGCGTCAAAACTTTTTCTCTTATAACTGCGCGAAAAGCATGTATTCGTGCTTAATACCACGAAACAAGCTGTTTTAGACCGAAACGAGCTAAATCACAACACATCGGTTTTACAAGTGTCCCTCAATACGCGTCAAAACTTTTTCTTCGATAACTGCGCGAAAAGCATGTATTCGTGCTTAAAACAACCAAACAAGCTGTTTTATACCAAAACGAGCTATATCTGAACACATCGGTTTTACAAGTGTCCCTGTGACACGCGTCAAAACTTTTTCTCTTATAACAGCGCGAAAATCATGTATTCGTGCTTGATACAACGAAACAAGCTGTTTTAGACCGAAACGAACTAAATCACAACACATCGGTTTTACAAGTATCCACGTGATACGCGTCAAAACTTTTTCTCTTATAAGTGCGCGAAAAGCATGTAATCCTGCTTACTCCAACGAAACAAGCTGTTTTAGACCGAAACGAGCTAAATCACAACACATCGGTTTTACAAGTATCCACGTGATACGCGTCAAAACTTTTTCTCTTATAACTGCGCGAAAAGCATGTATTCGTGCTTAAAACAACGAAACAAGCTGTTTTAGTCTGAAACGAGCTAAATCACAACACATCGGTTTTACAAGTGTTCCTCTGATACGCGTCAAAACTTTTTCTCTTATAACTGCGCGAAAAGCATGTATTCGTGCTTAAAACAACGAAACAAGCTGTTTTAGACCGAGATGAGCTAAATCTGAACACATCGGTTTTACAAGTGTCCCTCAATACGCGTCAAAACTTTTTCTTCTATATCTGCGCGAAAAGCTTGTATTCGTGCTTAAAACAACGAAACAAGCTGTTTTATACCAAAACGAGCTATATCTGAACACATCGGTTTTACAAGTATCCACGTGATACGCGTCTAAACTTTTTCTCTTATAACTGCGCGAAAAGCATGTATTCGTGCGTAAAACAAAGAAACAAGCTGTTTTAGTCTGAAACGAACTAAATCACAACACATCGGTTTTACAAGTTTTCCTCTGATACATGTCAAATCTTTTTCTCTTATAACTGCGCGAAAAGCATGTATTCGTGCTTAAAAAAACGAAACAAGCTGTTTTAGACCGAGATGAGCTAAATCTGAACACATCGGTTTTACAAGTGTTTCTCAATACGCGTCAAAACTTTTTCTTCTATAACTGCGCGAAAAGCTTGTATTCGTGCTTAAAACAACGAAACAAGCTGTTTTATACCAAAACGAGCTAAATCTGAACACATCGGTTTTACAAGTGTCCCTGTGACACGCGTCAAAACTTTTTCTCTCATAACTGCGTGAAAAGCATGTATTCTTGCTTAATACAACGAAACAAGCTGTTTTAGACCGAAACGAGCTAAATCACAACACATCGGTTTTACAAGTATCCACGTGATACGCGTCAAAACTTTTTCTCTTATAAATGCGCGAAAAGCATGTATTCCTGCTTAATCCAACGAAACAAGCTTTTTTAATCCGAAACGAGGTAAATCTGAACACATCGGTTTTACAAGTGTTCCTCTGATACGCGTCAAAACTTTTTCTCTTATAACTGCGCGAAAAGCATGTATTCGTGCTTAATACCACGAAACAAGCTGTTTTAGACCGAAACGAGCTAAATCACAACACATCGGTTTTACAAGTTTTCCTCTGATACGCGTCAAAACTTTTTCTCTTATAACTGCGCGAAAACCTTGTATTCGTGCTTAATACAACGAAACAAGCTGTTTTAGACCGAAACGAGCTAAATCACAACACATCGGTTTTACAAGTGTTCCTCTGATACGCGTCAAAACTTTTTCTCTTATAACTGTGCGAAAAGCATGTATTCGTGCTTAATACAACGAAAAAAGCTGTTTTAGACTGAGATGACCTAAATCTGAAAACTTTAGCAAGTGTCCCTCTAATACGCGTCAAAACTTTTTCTTCTAAAACTGCGCGAAAAGCATGTATTCGTGCTTAATACAACGAAACAAGCTGTTTTAGACCGAAACCAGCTAAATCTGAACACATCGGTTTTACAAGTGTCCTTGTGACACGCGTCAAAACTTTTTCTCTTATAACTGCGCGAAAAGCACGTATTCGTGCTTAATACAACGAAACAAGCTGTTTGAGACCGAAACGAGCTAAATCACAACACATCGGTTTTACAAGTCTTCCTATTACGCGTCAAAATGTTTTCTTCTATAACTGCGCGAAAAGATGTATTCGTGCTTAAAACATCGAAACAAGCGGCTTTAGACCGAAACGAGCTAAATCACAACACATCGGTTTTACAAGTCTCTAATACGCGTCAAAACTTTTCCTTCTATAACTGCGCGAAAAGCAAGTATTCGTGCTTAAAACAACGAAACAAGCCGTTTTATACCAAAACGAGTTATATCTGAACACATCGGTTTTACAAGTATCCACGTGATACGCGTCAACACTTTTTCTCTTATAACAGCGCAAAAATTATGTATTCTTGCTTAACACAACGAAACTAGCTGTTTTAGACCGAAACGAGCTAAATCTGAACACATCGGTTTTACAAGTGTCCCTGTGACAAGCGTCAAAACGTTTTCTCTTATAACAGCGCGAAAAGCATGTATTCTTGCTTAATACAACGAAACAAGCTGTTTTAGACCGAAACGAGCTAAGTCACAACACATCGGTTTTACAAGTTTTCCTCTGATACGCGTCAAAACTTTTTCTCTTATAACTGCGCGAAAAGCATGTATTCGTGCTTAATACAACGAAACAAGCTGTTTTAGACCGAAACGAGCTAAATCACAACACATCCTTTTTACGTCTCCCTAATACGCGTCAAAACGTTTTCTTCTATAACTGCGCGAAAAGCATGTATTCGTGCTTAAAACAACGAAACAAGTTGTTTTAGACCGAGATGAGCTAAATCTGAACACATCGGTTTTACAAGTGTCCACATGATACTCATCAAAACTTTTTCTCATATAACTGCGCGAAAAGCATGTATTCGTGCTTAATACAACTAAACAAGCTGTTTTAGTCCGAAACGAGCTAAATCACAACACATCGGTTTTGCAAGTGTTCCCCTGATACGCGTCTAAACTTTTTCTCTTATAACTGCGCGAAAAGCATGTATTCGTGCTTAAAACAACGAAACAAGTTGTTTTAGTCCGAAACGAGCTAAATCACAACACATCGGTTTTACAAGTGTTCCTCTTATACGCGTCAAAACTTTTTCTCTTATAACTGCGCGGAAAGCATGTATTCGTGCTTATTACAACGAAACAAGCTGTTTTAGACCGAAACGAGTTAAATCTGAACACATCGGTTTTACAAGTGTCCCTGTGACACGCGTCAAAACTTTTTCTCTCATAACTGCGTGAAAAGCATGTATTCTTGCTTAATACAACGAAACAAGCTGTTTTAGACCGAAACGAGCTAAATCACAACACATCGGTTTTACAAGTATCCACGTGATACGCGTCAAAACGTTTTCTCTTATAAATGCGCGAAAAGCATGTATTCCTGCCTAATTCAACGAAACAAGCTGTTTTAGACCGAAACGAGGTAAATCTGAACACATCGGTTTTACAAGTGTTCCTCTGATACGCGTCAAAACTTTTTCTCTTATAACTGCGCGAAAAGCATGTATTCGTGCTTAATACCACGAAACAAGCGGTTTTAGACCGAAACGAGCTAAATCACAACACATCGGTTTTGCAAGTTTTCCTCTGATACGCGTCAAAACTTTTTCTCTTATAACTGCGCGAAAAGCTTGTATTCGTGCTTAATACAACGAAACAAGCTGTTTTAGACCGAAGCGAGCTAAATCACAACACATCGGTTTTACAAGTGTTCCTCTGATACGCGTCAAAACTTTTTCTCTTATAACTGTGCGAAAAGCATGTATTCGTGCTTAATACAACGAAAAAAGCTGTTTTAGACTGAGATGACCTAAATCTGAAAACTTTAACAAGTGTCCCTCTAATACGCGTCAAAACCTTTTCTTCTAAAACTGCGCGAAAAGCATGTATTCGTGCTTAATACAACGAAACAAGCTGTTTTAGACCGAAACCAGCTAAATCTGAACACGTCGGTTTTACAAGTGTCCTTGTGACACGCGTCAAAACGTTTTCTCTTATAACTGCGCGAAAAGCATGTGTTCGTGAATAATCCAACGAAACAAGCTGTTTTAGACCGAAACGAGGTAAATCACAACACATCGGTTTTACAAGTGTTCCTCTGATAAGCGTCAAAACTTTTTCTCTTATAACTGCGCGAAAAGCATGTATTCGTGCTTAATACAACGAAACAAGCTGTTTTAGACCGAAACGAGCTAAATCACAACACATCGGTTTTACAAGTCTCCCCATTACGCGTCAAAATGTTTTCTTCTATAACTGCGCGAAAAGATGTATTCGTGCCTAAAACATCGAAACAAGCGGTTTTAGACCGAAACGAGCTAAATCACAACACATCGGTTTTACAAGTCTCTAATACGCGTCAAAACTTTTCCTTCTATAACTGCGCGAAAAGCATGTATTCGTGCTTAAAACAACGAAACAAGCCGTTTTATACCAAAACGAGCTATATCTGAACACATCGGTTTTACAAGTATCCACGTGATACGCGTCAAAACTTTTTCTCCTATAACAGCGCGAAAATCATGTATACTTGCTTAACACAACGAAACAAGCTGTTTTAGACCGAAACGAGCTAAATCTGAACACATCGGTTTTACAAGTGTCCCTGTGACACGCGTCAAAACGTTTTCTCTTATAACAGCGCGAAAAGCATGTATTCTTGCTTAATACAACGAAACAAGCTGTTTTAGACCGAAACGAGCTAAATCACAACACATCGGTTTTACAAGTTTTCCTCTGATACGCGTCAAAACTTTTTCTCTTATAACTGCGCGAAAAGCATGTATTCGTGCTTAATACAACGAAACAAGCTGTTTTAGACCGAAACGAGCTAAATCACAACACATCCTTTTTACGTCTCCCTAATACGCGTCAAAACGTTTTCTTCTATAACTGCGCGAAAAGCGTGTATTCGTGCTTAAAACAACGAAACAAGTTCTTTTAGACCGAGATGAGCTAAATCTGAACACATCGGTTTTACAAGTGTCCACATGACACTCATCAAAACTTTTTCTCATATAGCTGCGCGAAAAGCATGTATTCGTGCTTAATACAACTAAACAAGCTGTTTTAGTCCGAAACGAGCTAAATCACAACACATCGGTTTTGCAAGTGTTCCCCTGATACGCGTCTAAACTTTTTCTCTTATAACTGCGCGAAAAGCATGTATTCGTGCTTAAAACAACGAAACAAGTTGTTTTAGTCCTAAACGAGCTAAATCACAACACATCGGTTTTACAAGTGTTCCTCTTATACGCGTCAAAACTTTTTCTCTTATAACTCCGCGAAAAGCATGTATTCCTGCTTAATACAACGAAACAAGCTGTTTTAGACCGAAACGAGTTAAATCTGAACACATTGGTTTTACAAGTGTCCCTGTGACACGCGTCAAAACTTTTTCTCTCATAACTGCGTGAAAAGCATGTATTCTTGCTTAATACAACGAAACAAGCTGTTTTAGACCGAAACCAGCTAAATCTGAACACGTCGGTTTTACAAGTGTCCTTGTGACACGCGTCAAAACGTTTTCTCTTATAACTGCGCGAAAAGCATGTGTTCGTGAATAATCCAAAGAAACAAGCTGTTTTAGACCGAAACGAGGTAAATCACAACACATCGGTTTTACAAGTGTTCCTCTGATAAGCGTCAAAACTTTTTCTCTTATAACTGCGCGAAAAGCATGTATTCGTGCTTAATACAACGAAACAAGCTGTTTTAGACCGAAACGAGCTAAATCACAACACATCGGTTTTACAAGTCTCCCCATTACGCGTCAAAATGTTTTCTTCTATAACTGCGCGAAAAGATGTATTCGTGCCTAAAACATCGAAACAAGCGGTTTTAGACCGAAACGAGCTAAATCACAACACATCGGTTTTACAAGTCTCTAATACGCGTCAAAACTTTTCCTTCTATAACTGCGCCAAAAGCATGTATTCGTGCTTAAAACAACGAAACAAGCCGTTTTATACCAAAACGAGCTATATCTGAACACATCGGTTTTACAAGTATCCACGTGATACGCGTCAAAACTTTTTCTCCTATAACAGCGCGAAAATCATGTATACTTGCTTAACACAACGAAACAAGCTGTTTTAGACCGAAACGAGCTAAATCTGAACACATCGGTTTTACAAGTGTCCCTGTGACACGCGTCAAAACGTTTTCTCTTATAACAGCGCGAAAAGCATGTATTCTTGCTTAATACAACGAAACAAGCTGTTTTAGACCGAAACGAGCTAAATCACAACACATCGGTTTTACAAGTTTTCCTCTGATACGCGTCAAAACTTTTTCTCTTATAACTGCGCGAAAAGCATGTATTCGTGCTTAATACAACGAAACAAGCTGTTTTAGACCGAAACGAGCTAAATCACAACACATCCTTTTTACGTCTCCCTAATACGCGTCAAAACGTTTTCTTCTATAACTGCGCGAAAAGCGTGTATTCGTGCTTAAAACAACGAAACAAGTTCTTTTAGACCGAGATGAGCTAAATCTGAACACATCGGTTTTACAAGTGTCCACATGATACTCATCAAAACTTTTTCTCATATAGCTGCGCGAAAAGCATGTATTCGTGCTTAATACAACTAAACAAGCTGTTTTAGTCCGAAACGAGCTAAATCACAACACATCGGTTTTGCAAGTGTTCCCCTGATACGCGTCTAAACTTTTTCTCTTATAACTGCGCGAAAAGCATGTATTCGTGCTTAAAACAACGAAACAAGTTGTTTTAGTCCTAAACGAGCTAAATCACAACACATCGGTTTTACAAGTGTTCCTCTTATACGCGTCAAAACTTTTTCTCTTATAACTCCGCGAAAAGCATGTATTCCTGCTTAATACAACGAAACAAGCTGTTTTAGACCGAAACGAGTTAAATCTGAACACATTGGTTTTACAAGTGTCCCTGTGACACGCGTCAAAACTTTTTCTCTCATAACTGCGTGAAAAGCATGTATTCTTGCTTAATACAACGAAACAAGCTGTTTTAGACCGAAACGAGCTAAATCACAACACATCAGTTTTACAAGTATCCACGTGATACGCGTCAAAACTTTTTCTCTTATAAATGCGCGAAAAGCATGTATTCCTGCCTAATTCAACGAAACAAGCTGTTTTAGACCGAAACGAGGTAAATCTGAACACATCGGTTTTACAAGTCTCCCTATTACGCGTCAAAATGTTTTCTTCTATAACTGCGCGAAAAGATGTATTCGTGCTTAAAACATCGAAACAAGCGGTTTTAGACCGAAACGAGCTAAATCACAACACATCGGTTTTACAAGTCTAATACGCGTCAAAACTTTTCCTTCTATAACTGCGCGAAAAGCATGTATTCTTGCTTAAAACAACGAAACAAGCCGTTTTATACCAAAACGAGCTATATCTGAACACATCGGTTTTACAAGTATCCACGTGATACGCGTCAAAACTTTTTCTCTTATAACTGCGCGAAAAGCATGTATTCGTGCTTAATACCACGAAACAAGCTGTTTTAGACCGAAACGAGCTAAATCACAACACATCGGTTTTGCAAGTTTTCCTCTGATACGCGTCAAAACTTTTTCTCTTATAACTGCTCGAAAAGCTTCTATTCGTGCTTAATACAACGAAACAAGCTGTTTTAGACCGAAACGAGCTAAATCACAACACATCGGTTTTACAAGTGTTCCTCTGATACGCGTCAAAACTTTTTCTCTTATAACTGTGCGAAAAGCATGTATTCGTGCTTAATACAACGAAAAAAGCTGTTTTAGACTGGATGACCTAAATCTGAAAACTTTAACAAGTGTCCCTCTAATACGCGTCAAAACCTTTTCTTCTAAAACTGCGCGAAAAGCATGTATTCGTGCTTAATACAACGAAACAAGCTGTTTTAGACCGAAACCAGCTAAATCTGAACACGTCGGTTTTACAAGTGTCCTTCTGACACGCGTCAAAACGTTTTCTCTTATAACTGCGCGAAAAGCATGTGTTCGTGAATAATCCAACGAAACAAGCTGTTTTAGACCGAAACGAGGTAAATCACAACACATCGGTTTTACAAGTTTTCCTCTGATACGCGTCAAAACTTTTTCTCTTATAACTGCGCGAAAAGCTGTTTTAGACCGAAACGAGCTAAATCACAACACATCGGTTTTACAAGTCTCCCTATTACGCGTCAAAATGTTTTCTTCTATAACTGCGCGAAAAGATGTATTCGTGCTTAAAACATCGAAACAAGCGGTTTTAGACCGAAACGAGCTAAATCACAACACATCGGTTTTACAAGTCTAATACGCGTCAAAACTTTTCCTTCTATAACTGCGCGAAAAGCATGTGTTCGTGCTTAAAACAACGAAACAAGCCGTTTTATACCAAAACGAGCTATATCTGAACACATCGGTTTTACAAGTATCCACGTGATACGCGTCAAAACTTTTTCTCTTATAACAGCGCGAAAATCATGTATTCTTGCTTAACACAACGAAACAAGCTGTTTTAGACCGAAACGAGCTAAATCTGAACACATCGGTTTTACAAGTGTCCCTGTGACACGCGTCAAAACGTTTTCTCTTATACCAGCGCGAAAAGCATGTATTCTTGCTTAATACAACGAAACAAGCTGTTTTAGACCGAAACGAGCTAAATCACAACACATCGGTTTTACAAGTTTTCCTCTGATACGCGTCAAAACGTTTTCTCTTATAACTGCGCGAAAAGCATGTATTCTTGCTTAATACAACGAAACAAGCTGTTTTAGACCGAAACGAGCTAAATCTGAACACATCGGTTTTACAAGTGTCCCTGTGACACACGTCAAAACTTTTTCTCTCATAACTGCGTGAAAAGCATGTATTCTTGCTTAATACAACGAAACAAGCTGTTTTAGACCGAAACGAGCTAAATCACAACACATCGGTTTTACAAGTATCCACGTGATACGCGTATTCCTGCTTAATCCAACGAAACAAGCTTTTTTAATCCGAAACGAGGTAAATCTGAACACATCGGTTTTACAAGTGTTCCTCTGATACGCGTCAAAACTTTTTCTCTTATAACTGCGCGAAAAGCATGTATTCGTGCTTAATACCACGAAACAAGCTGTTTTAGACCGAAACGAGCTAAATCACAACACATCGGTTTTACAAGTTTTCCTCTGATACGCGTCAAAACTTTTTCTCTTATAACTGCGCGAAAACCTTGTATTCGTGCTTAATACAACGAAACAAGCTGTTTTAGACCGAAACGAGCTAAATCACAACACATCGGTTTTACAAGTGTTCCTCTGATACGCGTCAAAACTTTTTCTCTTATAACTGTGCGAAAAGCATGTATTCGTGCTTAATACAACGAAAAAAGCTGTTTTAGACTGAGATGACCTAAATCTGAAAACTTTAACAAGTGTCCCTCTAATACGCGTCAAAACTTTTTCTTCTAAAACTGCGCGAAAAGCATATATTCGTGCCTTATACAACGAAACAAGCTGTTTTAGACCGAAACCAGCTAAATCTGAACACATCGGTTTTACAAGTGTCCTTGTGACACGCGTCAAAACTTTTTCTCTTATAACTGCGCGAAAAGCATGTATTCGTGCTTAATACAACGAAACAAGCTGTTTTAGACCGAAACGAGCTAAATCACAACACATCGGTTTTACAAGTCTCCCTATTACGCGTCAAAATGTTTTCTTCTATAACTGCGCGAAAAGATGTATTCGTGCTTAAAACATCGAAACAAGCGGCTTTAGACCGAAACGAGCTAAATCACAACACATCGGTTTTACAAGTCTCTAATACGCGTCAAAACTTTTCCTTCTATAACTACGCGAAAAGCATGTATTCGTGCTTAAAACAACGAAACAAGTTGTTTTAGTCCGAAACGAGCTAAATCACAACACATCGGCTTTACAAGTGTTCCTCTGATACGCGTCAAAACGTTTTCTCTTATAACTGCGCGAAAAGCATGTATTCGTGCTTAAAACAACGAAACAAGCCGTTTTATACCAAAACGAGCTATATCTGAACACATCGGTTTTACAAGTGTCCCTCTAATACGCGTCAAAACTTTTTCTTCTAAAACTGTGCGAAAAGCATGTATTCGTGCTTAATACAACGAAACAAGCTGTTTTAGACCGAAACCAGCTAAATCTGAACACATCGGTTTTACAACACGCGTCAAAACTTTTTCTCTTATAACTGCGCGAAAAGCATGTGTTCGTGAATAATCCAACGAAACAAGCTGTTTTAGACCGAAACGAGGTAAATCACAACACATCGGTTTTACAAGTCTCCCTAATACGCGTCAAAACGTTTTCTTCTATAACTGCGCGAAAAGCATCTATTCGTGCTTAAAACAACGAAAGAAGTTGTTTTAGACCGAAACCAGCTAAATCTGAACACATCGGTTTTACAAGTGTCCACATGAGCAAGGTTTGTTGCTGGGCGAGTTGGTTGGGGTACATCTTGAGAACACAGCGCTTGCAGACAAAGGACCAGAACAAGAAGGACACACACCTGCGCTAACTAACAACTTTTATTTCGGAAGGGGGCCGATCCGCGCCTTTTATACAGAATTGGAGGGAATGATGCGCACGCGCACAACACAGCCAGGTGGGAGCATAGAAAGAGCCAACACATAGACCAACTATTCTTATCGCCACTGATAACCAACAACGCAGCCAAAAACAAGCAAGAAAAGAAAAAAGAAAAAAGAAAAAAGAAAAAAAGAAAAAAGAACAAAGAAAATAAGAGAAAGAACCAACGGGGGGAGCAAAGGCAGGGAACGTAAGAAACACTTCCAAAAAGTACCAAAAGATCCCAAAGAAGCCAACAACCAACACGGCTAAACGACTGACGATGAAAGGTAACAAGATGAAGGCACTAAAAACTGAACAAACAGGCATAAAAGGTGCAGGAAAAACCTGCGGGAGAGTAAAAGATTCGGCACAGCTAAAAGATGACGGAAACTAAAGGCGTTAAAACAGATACAAGCAAAAACCCAAGAAGCCGACGCGAAAGAATACAAGCAGAAAAGGTGGTCACTAAAATATGACATTGAACAGACAACAGATCTCTAAAAACAAGCAAAGAATCGTAAAAAACGTGTGGGCGATAAAACATAGCAGAGAAGAATACAGAAGAGTTTAAAAAGGAAAACATCGCAAAAAAAGAGGGCGCAAAAAAATCATCACGGAATGAAACGAAAAGACTACACTGAATCAAATCAAAGCAGAGAGGAATGAACACTCTTTGTCTAACAATGCAACTGATGGTGTGCTAACGCACTCATCTTTTAGCTTGGTAATAGTGGCTGCTTCAATGATTTCTCGAGTCAGTTGATTTATGTTTTTTGCCAAAATATCTGTTTCCTTGAAAGTGGGGAGACGCGTCGGCAAGGACTGCAATCACGGCAGTGTATGGCCAAATTACCGGACCTTTTATCCTCAGCATTAGCTTTATGCTCCAGTAACCGCTTATTGATACATCGGCCTGTTTGGCCGACGTACTTCCTGCCGCAGGGTAAAGGAATCGAATAGACGACACCCGACGAGCATGCTACGAACGGATCCCGATGCTTAATTGTGCAGTCTGGAACTTTTTCCCCAGAGCCGTTGACCTTCCTGCAGAGTCTAGAAAGCCGGTGAGGAGCAGAGAAAATAACGTCTACTCCTGCCCTTTTTCCAATTCTTTTTAGGTTGTGCGACAGATGGTGGATGTAGGGGATTACAGCTACCTTTTTATTGCGACTCTGCCCTTCCCTTGAGGTTAGGCTCTTTCCTTGGCTCGTTTTCAACATTTTTTGAGCAACTGAGGATAGGAGTAGGGCCGGGTACCCAGAGCTGAGAAGCCTCTGCGCTTGGTTAAAGAAACTGCTTTCAAGACTGTGCGCGCAGGACTTGAGTAATGCGTTATTGAAGGTGGCCTGGATTATGTTTCTCTTGACCAATTTCGAATGAGCTGACTCATACGGTAAAAGTGGCTTATTGGCCCTTGGTTCGAAGATCCAGCATACGGGATCGGGTAAGAAGTGCAGCTTAAGTTCAAGAAAGCGAAGACAGCTATTTTCTGGAACTTCATGCGATAAAACGAGGGGATGAAAAGACTCTCTAAAAATGCCTAGAACCTTGGAAACTTCAGTCATGAAAGCATTGCCTGGGCAGTCGAGAAAAATTAGATAATCATCGACATATCTGAATATCTTTAGTACCGGTGAATTTGCAATCTTTGTGCTTACTTCTCTGTCACGCATGGCCAAGAAGAGGTCGCTCAGGATAGGGGCGATGCACGACCCAATACATATGCCCTGCTTCTGTATACTCGTCAAAACTTTTTCTCCTATAACTGCGCGAAAAGCATGTATTCGTGCTTAATACAACTAAACAAGCTGTTTTAGTCCGAAACGAGCTAAATCACAACACCGGTTTTGCAAGTGTTTCCCTGATACGCGTCTAAAATTTTTCTCTTATAACTGCGCGAAAAGCATGTATTCGTGCTTGATACAACGAAACAAGCTGTTTTAGACCGAAACGAACTAAATCACAACACATCGGTTTTACAAGTATCCACGTGATACGCGTCAAAACTTTTTCTCTTATAAGTGCGCGAAAAGCATGTATTCCTGCTTACTCCAACGAAACAAGCTGTTTTAGACCGAAACGAGCTAAATCACAACACATCGGTTTTACAAGTATCCACGTGATACGCGTCAAAACTTTTTCTCTTATAACTGCGCGAAAAGCATGTATTCGTGCTTAAAACAACGAAACAAGCTGTTTTAGTTCGAAACGAGCTAAATCACAACACATCGGTTTTACAAGTGTTCCTCTGATACGCGTCAAAACTTTTTCTCTTATAACTGCGCGAAAAGCATGTATTCGTGCTTAAAGCAACGAAACAAGCTGTTTTAGACCGAGATGAGCTAAATCTGAACACATCGGTTTTACAAGTGTCCCTCAATACGCGTCAAAACTTTTTCTTCGATAACTGCGCGAAAAGCATGTATTCGTGGTTAAAACAACGAAACAAGCTGTTTTATACCAAAACGAGCTATATCTGAACATATCGGTTTTACAAGTGTCCCTGTGACACGCGTCAAAACTTTTTCTCTTATAACAGCGCGAAAATCATGTATTCGTGCTTGATACAACGAAACAAGCTGTTTTAGACCGAAACGAACTAAATCACAACACATCGGTTTTACAAGTATCCACGTGATACGCGTCAAAACTTTTTCTCTTATAAATGCGCGAAAAGCATGTATTCCTGCTTAATGCAACGAAACAAGCTTTTTTAATCCGAAACGAGGTAAATCTGAACAAATCGGTTTTACAAGTGTTCCTCTGATACGCGTCAAAACGTTTTCTCTTATAACTGCGCGAAAAGCATGTATTCGTGCTTAATACCACGAAACAAGTTGTTTTAGACCGAAACGAGCTAAATCACAACACATCGGTTTTACAAGTTTTCCTCTGATACGCGTCAAAACTTTTTCTCTTATAACTGCGCGAAAACCTTGTATTCGTGCTTAATACAACGAAACAAGCTGTTTTAGACCGAAACGAGCTAAATCACAACACATCGGTTTTACAAGTGTTCCTCTGATACGCGTCAAAACTTTTTCTCTTATAACTGTGCGAAAAGCATGTATTCGTGCTTAATACAACGAAAAAAGCTGTTTTAGACTGAGATGACCTAAATCTGAAAACTTTAACAAGTGTCCCTCTAATACGCGTCAAAACGTTTTCTTCTAAAACTGCGCGAAAAGCATGTATTCGTGCTTAATACAACGAAACAAGCTGTTTTAGACCGAAACCAGCTAAATCTGAACACATCGGTTTTACAAGTGTCCTTGTGACACGCGTCAAAACTTTTTCTCTTATAACTGCGCGAAAAGCATGTATTCGTGCTTAATACAACGAAACAAGCTGTTTTAGACCGAAACGAGCTAAATCACAACACATCGGTTTTACAAGTCTCCCTATTACGCGTCAAAATGTTTTCTTCTATAACTGCGCGAAAAGATGTATTCGTGCTTAAAACATCGAAACAAGCGGCTTTAGACCGAAACGAGCTAAATCACAACACATCGGTTTTACAAGTCTCTAATACGCGTCAAAACTTTTCCTTCTATAACTGCGCGAAAAGCATGTATTCGTGCTTAAAACAACGAAACAAGCCGTTTTATACCAAAACGAGCTATATCTGAACACATCGGTTTTACAAGTATCCACGTGATACGCGTCTACACTTTTTCTCTTATAACAGCGCGAAAATTATGTATTCTTGCTTAACACAACGAAACAAGCTGTTTTAGACCGAAACGAGCTAAATCTGAACACATCGGTTTTACAAGTGTCCCTGTGACAAGCGTCAAAACTTTTTCTCTTATAACTGCGTGAAAAGCATGTATTCTTGCTTAATACAACGAAACAAGCTGTTTTAGACCGAAACGAGCTAAATCACAACACATCGGTTTTACAGTATCCACGTGATACGCGTCAAAACTTTTTCTCTTATAACTGCGCGGAAAGCATGTATTCGTGCTTATTACAACGAAACAAGCTGTTTTAGACCGAAACGAGTTAAATCTAAACACATCGGTTTTACAAGTGTCCCTGTGACACGCGTCAAAACTTTTTCTCTCATAACTGCGTGAAAAGCATGTATTCTTGCTTAATACAACGAAACAAGCTGTTTTAGACCGAAACGAGCTAAATCACAACACATCGGTTTTACAGTATCCACGTGATACGCGTCAAAACTTTTTCTCTTATAAATGCGCGAAAAGCATGTATTCCTGCCTAATTCAACGAAACAAGCTGTTTTAGACCGAAACGAGGTAAATCTGAACACATCGGTTTTACAAGTGTTCCTCTGATACGCGTCAAAACTTTTTCTCTTATAACTGCGCGAAAAGCATGTATTCGTGCTTAATACCACGAAACAAGCTGTTTTAGACCGAAACGAGCTAAATCACAACACATCGGTTTTACAAGTGTCCCTCAATACGCGTCAAAACTTTTTCTTCGATAACTGCGCGAAAAGCATGTATTCGTGCTTAAAACAACGAAACAAGCTGTTTTATACCAAAACGAGCTATATCTGAACACATCGGTTTTACAAGTGTCCCTGTGACACGCGTCCAAACTTTTTCTCTTATAACAGCGCGAAAATCATGTATTCGTGCTTGATACAACGAAACAAGCTGTTTTAGACCGAAACGAACTAAATCACAACACATCGGTTTTACAAGTATCCACGTGATACGCGTCAAAACTTTTTCTCTTATAAGTGCGCGAAAAGCATGTATTCCTGCTTACTCCAACGAAACAAGCTGTTTTAGACCGAAACGAGCTAAATCACAACACATCGGTTTTACAAGTATCCACGTGATACGCGTCAAAACTTTTTCTCTTATAACTGCGCGAAAAGCATGTATTCGTGCTTAAAACAACGAAACAAGCTGTTTTAGTCTGAAACGAGCTAAATCACAACACATCGGTTTTACAAGTGTTCCTCTGATACGCGTCAAAACTTTTTCTCTTATAACTGCGCGAAAAGCATGTATTCGTGCTTAAAACAACGAAACAAGCTGTTTTAGACCGAGATGAGCTAAATCTGAACACATCGGTTTTACAAGTGTCCCTCAATACGCGTCAAAACTTTTTCTTCTATATCTGCGCGAAAAGCTTGTATTCGTGCTTAAAACAACGAAACAAGCTGTTTTATACCAAAACGAGCTATATCTGAACACATCGGTTTCACAAGTATCCACGTGATACGCGTCTAAACTTTTTCTCTTATAACTGCGCGAAAAGCATGTATTCGTGCGTAAAACAAAGAAACAAGCTGTTTTAGTCTGAAACGAACTAAATCACAACACATCGGTTTTACAAGTTTTCCTCTGATACATGTCAAATCTTTTTCTCTTATAACTGCGCGAAAAGCATGTATTCGTGCTTAAAACAACGAAACAAGCTGTTTTAGACCGAAACGAGCTAAATCTGAACACATCGGTTTTACAAGTATCCACGTGATACGCGTCAACTTTTTCTCTTATAACTGCGCGAAAAGCATGTATTCGTGCTTAATACAACGAAACAAGCTGTTTTAGACCGAAACGAGCTAAATCTGAACACATCGGTTTTACAAGTGTCCCTGTGACACGCGTCAAAACTTTTTCTCTCATAACTGCGTGAAAAGCATGTATTCTTGCTTAATACAACGAAACAAGCTGTTTTAGACCGAAACGAGCTAAATCACAACACATCGGTTTTACAAGTATCCACGTGATACGCGTCAAAACTTTTTCTCTTATAAATGCGCGAAAAGCATGTATTCCTGCTTAATCCAACGAAACAAGCTTTTTTAATCCGAAACGAGGTAAATCTGAACACATCGGTTTTACAAGTGTTCCTCTGATACGCGTCAAAACTTTTTCTCTTATAACTGCGCGAAAAGCATGTATTCGTGCTTAATACCACGAAACAAGCTGTTTTAGACCGAAACGAGCTAAATCACAACACATCGGTTTTACAAGTTTTCCTCTGATACGCGTCAAAACTTTTTCTCTTATAACTGCGCGAAAACCTTGTATTCGTGCTTAATACAACGAAACAAGCTGTTTTAGACCGAAACGAGCTAAATCACAACACATCGGTTTTACAAGTGTTCCTCTGATACGCGTCAAAACTTTTTCTCTTATAACTGTGCGAAAAGCATGTATTCGTGCTTAATACAACGAAAAAAGCTGTTTTAGACTGAGATGACCTAAATCTGAAAACTTTAGCAAGTGTCCCTCTAATACGCGTCAAAACTTTTTCTTCTAAAACTGCGCGAAACAACGAAACAAGCTGTTTTAGACCGAAACCAGCTAAATCTGAACACATCGGTTTTACAAGTGTCCTTGTGACACGCGTCAAAACTTTTTCTCTTATAACTGCGCGAAAAGCACGTATTCGTGCTTAATACAACGAAACAAGCTGCTTGAGACCGAAACGAGCTAAATCACAACACATCGGTTTTACAAGTCTTCCTATTACGCGTCAAAATGTTTTCTTCTATAACTGCGCGAAAAGATGTATTCGTGCTTAAAACATCGAAACAAGCGGCTTTAGACCGAAACGAGCTAAATCACAACACATCGGTTTTACAAGTCTCTAATACGCGTCAAAACTTTTCCTTCTATAACTGCGCGAAAAGCAAGTATTCGTGCTTAAAACAACGAAACAAGCCGTTTTATACCAAAACGAGTTATATCTGAACACATCGGTTTTACAAGTATCCACGTGATACGCGTCAACACTTTTTCTCTTATAACAGCGCTAAAATTATGTATTCTTGCTTAACACAACGAAACAAGCTGTTTTAGACCGAAACGAGCTAAATCTGAACACATCGGTTTTACAAGTGTCCCTGTGACAAGCGTCAAAACGTTTTCTCTTATAACAGCGCGAAAAGCATGTATTCTTGCTTAATACAACGAAACAAGCTGTTTTAGACCGAAACGAGCTAAATCACAACACATCGGTTTTACAAGTTTTCCTCTGATACGCGTCAAAACTTTTTCTCTTATAACTGCGCGAAAAGCATGTATTCGTGCTTAATACAACGAAACAAGCTGTTTTAGACCGAAACGAGCTAAATCACAACACATCCTTTTTACGTCTCCCTAATACGCGTCAAAACGTTTTCTTCTATAACTGCGCGAAAAGCATGTATTCGTGCTTAAAACAACGAAACAAGTTGTTTTAGACCGAGATGAGCTAAATCTGAACACATCGGTTTTACAAGTGTCCACATGATACTCATCAAAACTTTTTCTCATATAACTGCGCGAAAAGCATGTATTCGTGCTTAATAAAACTAAACAAGCTGTTTTAGTCCGAAACGAGCTAAATCACAACACATCGGTTTTGCAAGTGTTCCCCTGATACGCGTCTAAACTTTTTCTCTTATAACTGCGCGAAAAGCATGTATTCGTGCTTATTACAACGAAACAAGCTGTTTTAGACCGAAACGAGTTAAATCTGAACACATCGGTTTTACAAGTGTCCCTGTGACACGCGTCAAAATTTTTCTCTCATAACTGCGTGAAAAGCATGTATTCTTGCTTAATACAACGAAACAAGCTGTTTTAGACCGAAACGAGCTAAATCACAACACATCGGTTTTACAAGTATCCACGTGATACGCGTCAAAACGTTTTCTCTTATAAATGCGCGAAAAGCATGTATTCCTGCCTAATTCAACGAAACAAGCTGTTTTAGACCGAAACGAGGTAAATCTGAACACATCGGTTTTACAAGTGTTCCTCTGATACGCGTCAAAACTTTTTCTCTTATAACTGCGCGAAAAGCATGTATTCGTGCTTAATACCACGAAACAAGCGGTTTTAGACCGAAACGAGCTAAATCACAACACATCGGTTTTGCAAGTTTTCCTCTGATACGCGTCAAAACTTTTTCTCTTATAACTGCGCGAAAAGCTTGTATTCGTGCTTAATACAACGAAACAAGCTGTTTTAGACCGAAGCGAGCTAAATCACAACACATCGGTTTTACAAGTGTTCCTCTGATACGCGTCAAAACTTTTTCTCTTATAACTGTGCGAAAAGCATGTATTCGTGCTTAATACAACGAAAAAAGCTGTTTTAGACTGAGATGACCTAAATCTGAAAACTTTAACAAGTGTCCCTCTAATACGCGTCAAAACCTTTTCTTCTAAAACTGCGCGAAAAGCATGTATTCGTGCTTAATACAACGAAACAAGCTGTTTTAGACCGAAACCAGCTAAATCTGAACACGTCGGTTTTACAAGTGTCCTTGTGACACGCGTCAAAACGTTTTCTCTTATAACTGCGCGAAAAGCATGTGTTCGTGAATAATCCAACGAAACAAGCTGTTTTAGACCGAAACGAGGTAAATCACAACACATCGGTTTTACAAGTGTTCCTCTGATAAGCGTCCAAACTTTTTCTCTTATAACTGCGCGAAAAGCATGTATTCGTGCTTAATACAACGAAACAAGCTGTTTTAGACCGAAACGAGCTAAATCACAACACATCGGTTTTACAAGTCTCCCCATTACGCGTCAAAATGTTTTCTTCTATAACTGCGCGAAAAGATGTATTCGTGCCTAAAACATCGAAACAAGCGGTTTTAGACCGAAACGAGCTAAATCACAACACATCGGTTTTACAAGTCTCTAATACGCGTCAAAACTTTTCCTTCTATAACTGCGCGAAAAGCATGTATTCGTGCTTAAAACAACGAAACAAGCCGTTTTATACCAAAACGAGCTATATCTGAACACATCGGTTTTACAAGTATCCACGTGATACGCGTCAAAACTTTTTCTCCTATAACAGCGCGAAAATCATGTATACTTGCTTAACACAACGAAACAAGCTGTTTTAGACCGAAACGAGCTAAATCTGAACACATCGGTTTTACAAGTGTCTCTGTGACACGCGTCAAAACGTTTTCTCTTATAACAGCGCGAAAAGCATGTATTCTCTCTTAATACAACGAAACAAGCTGTTTTAGACCGAAACGAGCTAAATCACAACACATCGGTTTTACAAGTTTTCCTCTGATACGCGTCAAAACTTTTTCTCTTATAACTGCGCGAAAAGCATGTATTCGTGCTTAATACAACGAAACAAGCTGTTTTAGACCGAAAAGAGCTAAATCACAACACATCCTTTTTACGTCTCCCTAATACGCGTCAAAACGTTTTCTTCTATAACTGCGCGAAAAGCGTGTATTCGTGCTTAAAACAACGAAACAAGTTCTTTTAGACCGAGATGAGCTAAATCTGAACACATCGGTTTTACAAGTGTCCACATGATACTCATCAAAACTTTTTCTCATATAGCTGCGCGAAAAGCATGTATTCGTGCTTAATACAACTAAACAAGCTGTTTTAGTCCGAAACGAGCTAAATCACAACACATCGGTTTTGCAAGTGTTCCCCTGATACGCGTCTAAACTTTTTCTCTTATAACTGCGCGAAAAGCATGTATTCGTGCTTAAAACAACGAAACAAGTTGTTTTAGTCCGAAACGAGCTAAATCACAACACATCGGTTTTACAAGTGTTCCTCTTATACGCGTCAAAACTTTTTCTCTTATAACTCCGCGAAAAGCATGTATTCCTGCTTAATACAACGAAACAAGCTGTTTTAGACCGAAACGAGTTAAATCTGAACACATTGGTTTTACAAGTGTCCCTGTGACACGCGTCAAAACTTTTTCTCTCATAACTGCGTGAAAAGCATGTATTCTTGCTTAATACAACGAAACAAGCTGTTTTAGACCGAAACGAGCTAAATCACAACACATCAGTTTTACAAGTATCCACGTGATACGCGTCAAAACTTTTTCTCTTATAAATGCGCGAAAAGCATGTATTCCTGCCTGATTCAACGAAACAAGCTGTTTTAGACCGAAACGAGGTAAATCTGAACACATCGGTTTTACAAGTCTCCCTATTACGCGTCAAAATGTTTTCTTCTATAACTGCGCGAAAAGATGTATTCGTGCTTAAAACATCGAAACAAGCGGTTTTAGACCGAAACGAGCTAAATCACAACACATCGGTTTTACAAGTCTAATACGCGTCAAAACTTTTCCTTCTATAACTGCGCGAAAAGCATGTATTCTTGCTTAAAACAACGAAACAAGCCGTTTTATACCAAAACGAGCTATATCTGAACACATCGGTTTTACAAGTATCCACGTGATACGCGTCAAAACTTTTTCTCTTATAACTGCGCGAAAAGCATGTATTCGTGCTTAATACCACGAAACAAGCTGTTTTAGACCGAAACGAGCTAAATCACAACACATCGGTTTTGCAAGTTTTCCTCTGATACGCGTCAAAACTTTTTCTCTTATAACTGCTCGAAAAGCTTCTATTCGTGCTTAATACAACGAAACAAGCTGTTTTAGACCGAAACGAGCTAAATCACAACACATCGGTTTTACAAGTGTTCCTCTGATACGCGTCAAAACTTTTTCTCCTATAACTGTGCGAAAAGCATGTATTCGTGCTTAATACAACGAAAAAAGCTGTTTTAGACTGGATGACCTAAATCTGAAAACTTTAACAAGTGTCCCTCTAATACGCGTCAAAACCTTTTCTTCTAAAACTGCGCGAAAAGCATGTATTCGTGCTTAATACAACGAAACAAGATGTTTTAGACCGAAACCAGCTAAATCTGAACACGTCGGTTTTACAAGTGTCCTTCTGACACGCGTCAAAACGTTTTCTCTTATAACTGCGCGAAAAGCATGTGTTCGTGAATAATCCAACGAAACAAGCTGTTTTAGACCGAAACGAGGTAAATCACAACACATCGGTTTTACAAGTTTTCCTCTGATACGCGTCAAAACTTTTTCTCTTATAACTGCGCGAAAAGCTGTTTTAGACCGAAACGAGCTAAATCACAACACATCGGTTTTACAAGTCTCCCTATTACGCGTCAAAATGTTTTCTTCTATAACTGCGCGAAAAGATGTATTCGTGCTTAAAACATCGAAACAAGCGGTTTTAGACCGAAACGAGCTAAATCACAACACATCGGTTTTACAAGTCTAATACGCGTCAAAACTTTTCCTTCTATAACTGCGCGAAAAGCATGTGTTCGTGCTTAAAACAACGAAACAAGCCGTTTTATACCAAAACGAGCTATATCTGAACACATCGGTTTTACAAGTATCCACGTGATACGCGTCAAAACTTTTTCTCTTATAACAGCGCGAAAATCATGTATTCTTGCTTAACACAACGAAACAAGCTGTTTTAGACCGAAACGAGCTAAATCTGAACACATCGGTTTTACAAGTGTCCCTGTGACACGCGTCAAAACGTTTTCTCTTATACCAGCGCGAAAAGCATGTATTCTTGCTTAATACAACGAAACAAGCTGTTTTAGACCGAAACGAGCTAAATCACAACACATCGGTTTTACAAGTTTTCCTCTGATACGCGTCAAAACTTTTTCTCTTATAACTGCGCGAAAAGCATGTATTCGTGCTTAATACAACGAAACAAGCTGTTTTAGACCGAAACGAGCTAAATCACAACACATCCTTTTTACGTCTCCCTAATACGCGTCAAAACGTTTTCTTCTATAACTGCGCGAAAAGCTTGAATTCGTGCTTAAAACAACGAAACAAGTTGTTTTAGACCGAGATGAGCTAAATCTGAACACATCGGTTTTACAAGTGTCCACATGATACTCATCAAAACTTTTTCTCATATAACTGCGCGAAAAGCATGTATTCGTGCTTAATACAACTAAACAAGCTGTTTTCGTCCGAAACGAGCTAAATCACAACACATCGGTTTTGCAAGTGTTCCCCTGATACGCGTCTAAACTTTTTCTCTTATAACTGCGCGAAAAGCATGTATTCGTGCTTAAAACAACGAAACAAGTTGTTTTAGTCCGAAACGAGCTAAATCACAACTTATCGGTTTTACAAGTGTTCCTCTTATACGCGTCAAAACTTTTTCTCCTATAACTGCGCGAGAAGCATGTATTCGTGCCTAATACAACGAAACAAGCTGTTTTAGACCGAAACGAGTTAAATCTGAACACATCGGTTTTACAAGTGTCCCTGTGACACGCGTCAAAACTTTTTCTCTCATAACTGCGTGAAAAGCATGTATTCTTGCTTAATACAACGAAACAAGCTGTTTTAGACCGAAACGAGCTAAATCACAACACATCGGTTTTACAAGTATCCACGTGATACGCGTCAAAACTTTTTCTCTTATAAATGCGCGAAAAGCATGTATTCCTGCCTAATTCAACGAAACAAGCTGTTTTAGACCGAAACGAGGTAAATCTGAACACATCGGTTTTACAAGTGTTCCTCTGATACGCGTCAAAACTTTTTCTCTTATAACTGCGCGAAAAGCATGTATTCGTGCTTAATACCACGAAACAAGCTGTTTTAGACCGAAACGAGCTAAATCACAACACATCGGTTTTAAGAGTGTCATTGTGACACGCGTCAAAACGTTTTCTCTTATAACTGCGCGAAAAGCATGTGTTCGTGAATAATCCAACGAAACAAGCTGTTTTAGACCGAAACGAGGTAAATCACAACACATCGGTTTTACAAGTTTTCCTCTGATACGCGTCAAAACTTTTTCTCTTATAACTGCGCGAAAAGCATGTATTCGTGCTTAATACAACGCAACAAGCTGTTTTAGACCGAAACGAGCTAAATCACAACACATCGGTTTTACAAGTCTCCCTATTACGCGTCAAAATGTTTTCTTCTATAACTGCGCGAAAAGATGTATTCGTGCTTAAAACATCGAAACAAGCGGTTTTAGACCGAAACGAGCTAAATCACAACACATCGGTTTTACAAGTCTAATACGCGTCAAAACTTTTCCTTCTATAACTGCGCGAAAAGCATGTATTCGTGCTTAAAACAACGAAACAAGCCGTTTTATACCAAAACGAGCTATATCTGAACACATCGGTTTTACAAGTATCCACGTGATACGCGTCAAAACTTTTTCTCTTATAACAGCGCGAAAATCATGTATTCTTGCTTAACACAACGAAACAAGCTGTTTTAGACCGAAACGAGCTAAATCTGAACACATCGGTTTTACAAGTGTCCCTGTGACACGCGTCAAAACGTTTTCTCTTATAACAGCGCGAAAAGCATGTATTCTTGCTTAATACAACGAAACAAGCCGTTTTATACCAAAACGAGCTATATCTGAACACATCGGTTTTACAAGTATCCACGTGATACGCGTCAAAACTTTTTCTCTTATAACAGCGCGAAAATCATGTATTCTTGCTTAACACAACGAAACAAGCTGTTTTAGACCGAAACGAGCTAAATCTGAACACACCGGTTTTACAAGTGTCCCTGTGACACGCGTCAAAACGTTTTCTTCTATAACTGCGGGAAAAGCATGTATTCGTGCTTAAAACAACGAAACAAGTTGTTTTAGTCCGAAACGAGCTAAATCACAACACATCGGTTTTACAAGTGTTCCTCTTATACGCGTCAAAACTTTTTCTCTTATAACAGCGCGAAAAGCATGTATTCGTGCTTAATACAACGAAACAAGCTGTTTTAGACCGAAACGAGTTAAATCTGAACACATCGGTTTTACAAGTGTCCCTGTGACACGCGTCAAAACTTTTTCTCTCATAACTGCGTGAAAAGCATGTATTCTTGCCTAATACAACGAAACAAGCTGTTTTAGACCGAAACGAGCTAAATCACAACACATCGGTTTTACAAGTATCCACGTAATACGCGTCAAAACTTTTTCTCTTATAAATGTGCGAAAAGCATGTATTCCTGCTTAATTCAACGAAACAAGCTGTTTTAGACCGAAACGAGGTAAATCTGAACACATCGGTTTTACAAGTGTTCCTCTGATACGCGTCAAAACTTTTTCTCTTATAACTGCGCGAAAAGCATGTATTCGTGCTTAATACCACGAAACAAGCTATTTTAGATCGAAACGAGCTAAATCACAGCACATCGGTTTTGCAAGTTTTCCTCTGATACGCGTCAAAACTTTTTCTCTTATAACGGCGCGAAAAGCTTGTATTCGTGCTTAATACAACGAAACAAGCTGTTTTAGACCGAAACGAGCTAAATCACAACACATCGGTTTTACAAGTGTTCCTCTGATACGCGTCAAAACTTTTTCTCTTATAACTGCGCGAAAAGCATGTATTCGTGCTTAAAACAACGAAACAAGTTGTTTTAGTCCGAAACGAGCTAAATCACAACACATCGGTTTTACAAGTGTTCCTCTTATACGCGTCAAAACTTTTTCTCTTATAACTGCGCGGAAAGCATGTATTCGTGCTTAATACAACGAAACAAGCTGTTTTAGACCGAAACGAGTTAAATCTGAACACATCGGTTTTACAAGTGTCCCTGTGACACGCGTCAAAACTTTTTCTCTCATAACTGCGTGAAAAGCATGTATTCTTGCATAATACAACGAAACAAGCTGTTTTAGACCGAAACGAGCTAAATCACAACACATCGGTTTTACAAGTATCCACGTGATACGCGTCAAAACTTTTTCTCTTATAAATGCGCGAAAAGCATGTATTCCTGCCTAATTCAACGAAACAAGCTGTTTTAGACCGAAACGAGGTAAATCTGAACACATCGGTTTTACAAGTGTTACTCTGATACGCGTCAAAACTTTTTCTCTTATAACTGCGCGAAAAGCATGTATTCGTGCTTAATACCACGAAACAAGCTGTTTTAGACCGAAACGAGCTAAATCACAACACATCGGTTTTGCAAGTTTTCCTCTGATACGCGTCAAAACTTTTTCTCTTATAACTGCGCGAAAAGCTTGTATTCGTGCTTAATACAACGAAACAAGCTGTTAGACCGAAACGAGCTAAATCACAACACATCGGTTTTACAAGTTTTCCTCTGATACGCGTCAAAACTTTTTCTCTTATAACGGCGCGAAAAGCTTGTATTCGTGCTTAATACAACGAAACAAGCTGTTTTAGACCGCAACGAGCTAAATCACAACACATCGGTTTTACAAGTGTTCCTCTGATACGCGTCAGAACTTTTTCTCTTATAACTGTGCGAAAAGCATGTATTCGTGCTTAATACAACGAAAAAAGCTGTTTTAGACTGAGATGACCTAAATCTGAAAACTTTAACAAGTGTCCCTGTAATACGCGTCAAAACCTTTTCTTCTAAAACTGCGCGAAAAGCATGTATTCGTGCTTAATACAACGAAACAAGCTGTTTTAGACCGAAACCAGCTAAATCTGAACACGTCGGTTTTACAAGTGTCCTTGTGACACGCGTCAAAACTTTTTCTCTTATAACTGCGCGAAAAGCATGTATTCGTGCTTAATACAACGCAACAAGCTGTTTTAGACCGAAACGAGCTAAATCACAACACATCGGTTTTACAAGTCTCCCTATTACGCGTCAAAATGTTTTCTTCTATAACTGCGCGAAAAGATGTATTCGTGCCTAAAACATCGAAACAAGCGGTTTTAGACCGAAACGAGCTAAATCACAACACATCGGTTTTACAAGTCTCTAATACGCGTCAAAACTTTTCCTTCTATAACTGCGCGAAAAGCATGTATTCGTGCTTAAAACAACGAAACAAGCCGTTTTATACCAAAACGAGCTATATCTGAACACATCGGTTTTACAAGTATCCACGTGATACGCGTCAAAACTTTTTCTCTTATAACAGCGCGAAAATCATGTATTCTTGCTTAACACAACGAAACAAGCTGTTTTAGACCGAAACGAGCTAAATCTGAAGACATCGGTTTTACAAGTGTCCCTGTGACACGCGTCAAAACGTTTTCTCTTATAACAGCGCGAAAAGCATGTATTCTTGCTTAATACAACGAAACAAGCTGTTTTAGACCGAAACGAGCTAAATCACAACACATCGGTTTTACAAGTTTTCCTCTGATACGCGTCAAAACTTTTTCTCTTATAACTGCGCGAAAAGCATGTATTCGTGCTTAATACAACGAAACAAGCTGTTTTAGACCGAAACGAGCTAAATCACAACACACCCTTTTTACGTCTCCCTAATACGCGTCAAAACGTTTTCTTCTATAACTGCGCGAAAAGCATGTATTCGTGCTTAAAACAACGAAACAAGTTGTTTTAGACCGAGATGAGCTAAATCTGAACACATCGGTTTTACAAGTGTCCACATGATACTCATCAAAACTTTTTCTCATATAACTGCGCGAAAAGCATGTATTCGTGCTTAATACAACTAAACAAGCTGGTTTAGTCCGAAACGAGCTAAATCACAACACATCGGTTTTGCAAGTGTTCCCCTGATACGCGTCTAAACTTTTTCTCTTATAACTGCGCGAAAAGCATGTATTCGTGCTTAAAACAACGAAACAAGTTGTTTTAGTCCGAAACGAGCTAAATCACAACACATCGGTTTTACAAGTGTTCCTCTTATACGCGTCAAAACTTTTTCTCTTATAACTGCGCGAAAAGCATGTATTCGTGCTTAATACAACGAAACAAGCTGTTTTAGACCGAAACGAGTTAAATCTGAAAACATCGGTTTTACAAGTGTCCCTGTGACACGCGTCAAAACTTTTTCTCTCATAACTGCGTGAAAAGCATGTATTCTTGCTTAATACAACGAAACAAGCTGTTTTAGACCGAAACGAGCTAAATCACAACACATCGGTTTTACAAGTATCCACGTGATACGCGTCAAAACTTTTTCTCTTATAAATGCGCGAAAAGCATGTATTCCTGCCTAATTCAACGAAACATGCTGTTTTAGACCGAAACGAGGTAAATCTGAACACATCGGTTTTACAAGTGTTCCTCTGATACGCGTCAAAACTTTTTCTCTTATAACGGCGCGAAAAGCATGTATTCGTGCTTAATACCACGAAACAAGCTGTTTTAGACCGAAACGAGCTAAATCACAACACATCGGTTTTGCAAGTTTTCCTCTGATACGCGTCAAAACTTTTTCTCTTATAACTGCGCGGAAAGCTTGTATTCGTGCTTAATACAAAGAAACAAGCTGTTTTAGACCGAAACGAGCTAAATCACAACACATCGGTTTTACAAGTGTTCCTCTGATACGCGTCAAAACTTTTTCTCTTATACCTGTGCGAAAAGCATGTATTCGTGCTTAATACAACGAAAAAAGTTGTTTTAGACTGAGATGACCTAAATCTGAAAACTTTAACAAGTGTCCCTCTAATACGCGTCAAAACCTTTTCTTCTAAAACTGCGCGAAAAGCATGTATTCGTGCTTAATACAACGAAACAAGCTGTTTTAGACCGAAACCAGCTAAATCTGAACACGTCGGTTTTACAAGTGTCCTTGTGACACGCGTCAAAACGTTTTCTCTTATAACTGCGCGAAAAGCATGTGTTCGTGAATAATCCAACGAAACAAGCTGTTTTAGACCGAAACGAGGTAAATCACAACACATCGGTTTTCCAAGTTTTCCTCTGATACGCGTCAAAACTTTTTCTCTTATAACTGCGCGAAAAGCATGTATTCGTGCTTAATACAACGAAACAAGCTGTTTTAGCCCGAAACGAGCTAAATCACAACACATCGGTTTTACAAGTCTCCCTATTACGCGTCAAAATGTTTTCTTCTATAACTGCGCGAAAAGATGTATTCGTGCTTAAATCATCGAAACAAGCGGTTTTAGACCGAAACGAGCAAAATCACAACACATCTTTTTACAAGTCTAATACGCGTCAAAACTTTTCCTTCTATAACTGCGCGAAAAGCATGTATTCGTGCTTAAAACAACGAAACAAGCCGTTTTATACCAAAACGAGCTATATCTGAACACATCGGTTTTACAAGTATCCACGTGATACGCGTCAGAACTTTTTCTCTTATAACAGCGCAAAAATCATGTATTCTTGCTTAACACAACGAAACAAGCTGTTTTAGACCAAAACGAGCTAAATCTGAACACATCGGTTTTACAAGTGTCCCTGTGACACGCGTCAAAACGTTTTCTCTTATAACAGCGCGAAAAGCATGTATTCTTGCTTAATACAACGAAACAAGCTGTTTTAGACCGAAACGAGCTAAATCACAACACATCGGTTTTACAAGTTTTCCTCTGATACGCGTCAAACCTTTTTCTCTTATAACTGCGCGAAAAACATGTATTCGTGCTTAATACAACGAAACAAGCTGTTGTAGACCGAAACGAGCTAAATCACAACACATCCTTTTTACGTCTCCCTAATACGCGTCAAAACGTTTTCTTCTATAACTGCGCGAAAAGCATGTATTCGTGCTTAAAACAACGAAACAAGTTGTTTTACACCGAGATGAGCTAAATCTGAACACATCGGTTTTACAAGTGTCCACATGATACTCATCAAAACTTTTTCTCATATAACTGCGCGAAAAGCATGTATTCGTGCTTAATACAACTAAACAAGCTGTTTTAGTCCGAAACGAGCTAAATCACAACACATCGGTTTTGCAAGTGTTCCCCTGATACGCGTCTAAACTTTTTCTCTTATAACTGCGCGAAAAGCATGTATTCGTGCTTAAAACAACGAAACAAGTTGTTTTAGTCCGAAACGAGCTAAATCACAACACATCGGTTTTACAAGTGTTCCTCTTATACGCGTCAAAACTTTTTCTCTTATAACTGCGCGAAAAGCATGTATTCGTGCTTAATACAACGAAACAAGCTGTTTTACATAATGCGATACAGCGCGAATAAAGACGGGGACGAAGCGAGACAAGACACCACAGCGCTGACTTCAACTGAATTTTTATTGCGGAAAGGGGATATTTATACAGGAAATGGAGGGGAACGCATGATGCCGCTACTGCTGGAATTGATACGCGGGATAAGATATTTAAAGGCGAAAAGAAGAGGCTGCAACAGCGCACAAGGATGACTGCTAATAACAAACAACAACGCAGTGCAAGTCAATGAGAACGATAAGACAAAAGTTTGCAACAAAAACACTTGTCTTATCGTTCTCATTGACTTGCACTGCGTTGTTGTTTGTTATTAGCAGTCATCCTTGTGCGCTGTTGCAGCCTCTTCTTTTCGCCTTTAAATATCTTATCCCGCGTATCAATTCCAGCAGTAGCGGCATCATGCGTTCCCCTCCATTTCCTGTATAAATATCCCCTTTCCGCAAATAAAATTCAGTTGAAGTCAGCGCTGTGGTGTCTTGTCTCGCTTCGTCCCCGTCTTTATTCGCGCTGTATCGCATTATGGAAAATTACCAACTAGCCCGATCTGCCACTCTTGCAAGCTGTTTTAGACCGAAACGAGTTAAATCTGAACACATCGGTTTTACAAGTGTCCCTGTGACACGCGTCAAAACTTTTTCTCTCATAACTGCGTGAAAGGCATGTATTCTTGCTTAATACAACGAAACAAGCTGTTTTAGACCGAAACGAGCTAAATCACAACACATCGGTTTTACAAGTATCCACGTGATACGCGTCAAAACTTTTTCTCTTATAAATGCGCGAAAAGCATGTATTCCTGCCTAATTCAACGAAACAAGCTGTTTTAGACCGAAACGAGGTAAATCTGAACACATCGGTTTTACAAGTGTTCCTCTGATACGCGTCAAAACTTTTTCTCTTATAACTGCGCGAAAAGCATGTATTCGTGCTTAATACCACGAAACAAGCTGTTTTAGACCGAAACGAGCTAAATCACAACACATCGGTTTTGCAAGTTTTCCTCTGATACGCGTCAAAACTTTTTCTCTTATAACTGCGCGAAAAGCTTGTATTCGTGCTTAATACAACGAAACAAGCTGTTTTAGACCGAAACGAGCTAAATCACAACACATCGGTTTTACAAGTGTTCCTCTGATACGCGTCAAAACTTTTTCTCTTATAACTGTGCGAAAAGCATGTATTCGTGCTTAATACAACGAAAAAAGCTGTTTTAGACTGAGATGACCTAAATCTGAAAACTTTAACAAGTGTCCCTCTAATACGCGTCAAAAACTTTTCTTCTAAAACTGCGCGAAAAGCATGTATTCGTGCTTAATACAACGAAACAAGCTGTTTTAGACCGAAACCAGCTAAATCTGAACACGTCGGTTTTACAAGTGTCCTTGTGACACGCGTCAAAACGTTTTCTCTTATAACTGCGCGAAAAGCATGTGTTCGTGAATAATCCAACGAAACAAGCTGTTTTAGACTGAAACGAGGTAAATCACAACACATCGGTTTTACAAGTTTTCCTCTGATACGCGTCAAAACTTTTTCTCTTATAACTGCGCGAAAAGCATGTATTCGTGCTTAATACAACGAAACAAGCTGTTTTAGACCGAAACGAGCTAAATCACAACACATCGGTTTTACAAGTCTCCCTATTACGCGTCAAAATGTTTTCTTCTATAACTGCGCGAAAAGATGTATTCGTGCTTAAATCATCGAAACAAGCGGTTTTAGACCGAAACGAGCTAAATCACAACACATCTTTTTACAAGTCTAATACGCGTCAAAACTTTTCCTTCTATAACTGCGCCAAAAGCATGTATTCGTGCTTAAAACAACGAAACAAGCCGTTTTATACCAAAACGAGCTATATCTGAACACATCGGTTTTACAAGTATCCACGTAATACGCGTCAGAA
Source organism: Amblyomma americanum (assembly GCF_052857255.1). Lineage (NCBI taxonomy): Eukaryota > Metazoa > Arthropoda > Arachnida > Ixodida > Ixodidae > Amblyomma > Amblyomma americanum. The sequence goes on from NW_027526629.1 coordinate 125,975, forward strand.
CTTTTTCTCTTATAACAGCGCGAAAATCATGTATTCTTGCTTAACACAACGAAACAAGCTGTTTTAGACCGAAACGAGCTAAATCTGAACACATCGGTTTTACAAGTGTCCCTGTGACACGCGTCAAAACGTTTTCTCTTATAACAGCGCGAAAAGCATGTATTCTTGCTTAATACAACGAAACAAGCTGTTTTAGACCGAAACGAGCTAAATCACAACACATCGGTTTTACAAGTTTTCCTCTGATACGCGTCAAACCTTTTTCTCTTATAACTGCGCGAAAAACATGTATTTGTGCTTAATACAACGAAACAAGCTGTTTTAGACCGAAACGAGCTAAATCACAACACATCCTTTTTACGTCTCCCTAATACGCGTCAAAACGTTTTCTTCTATAACTGCGCGAAAAGCATGTATTCGTGCTTAAAACAACGAAACAAGTTGTTTTAGACCGAGATGAGCTAAATCTGAACACATCGGTTTTACAAGTGTCCACATGATACTCATCAAAACTTTTTCTCATATTACTGCGCGAAAAGCATGTATTCGTGCTTAATACAACTAAACAAGCTGTTTTAGTCTGAAACGAGCTAAATCACAACACATCGGTTTTGCAAGTGTTCCCCTGATACGCGTCTAAACGTTTTCTCTTATAACTGCGCGAAAAGCATGTATTCGTGCTTAAAACAACGAAACAAGTTGTTTTAGTCCGAAACGAGCTAAATCACAACACATCGGTTTTACAAGTGTTCCTCTTATACGCGTCAAAACTTTTTCTCTTATAACTGCGCGAAAAGCATGTATTCGTGCTTAATACAACAAAACAAGCTGTTTTAGACCGAAACGAGTTAAATCTGAACACATCGGTTTTACAAGTGTCCCTGTGACACGCGTCAAAACTTTTTCTCTCATAACTGCGTGAAAAGCATGTATTCTTGCTTAATACAACGAAACAAGCTGTTTTAGACCGAAACGAGCTAAATCACAACCCATCGGTTTTACAAGTATCCACGTGATACGCGTCAAAACTTTTTCTCTTATAAATGCGCGAAAAGCATGTATTCTTGCCTAATTCAACGAAACAAGCTGTTTTAGACCGAAACGAGCTAAATCACAACACATCGGTTTTACAAGTGTTCCCCTGATACGCGTCAAAACTTTTTCTCTTATAACTGTGCGAAAAGCATGTATTCGTGCTTAATACAACGAAAAAAGCTGTTTTAGACTGAGATGACCTAAATCTGAAAACTTTAACAAGTGTCCCTCTAATACGCGTCAAAACCTTTTCTTCTAAAACTGCGCGAAAAGCATGTATTCGTGCTTAATACAACGAAACAAGCTGTTTTAGACCGAAACCAGCTAAATCTGAACACGTCGGTTTTACAAGTGTCCTTGTGACACGCGTCAAAACGTTTTCTCTTATAACTGCGCGAAAAGCATGTGTTCGTGAATAATCCAACGAAACAAGCTGTTTTAGACCGAAACGAGGTAAATCACAACACATCGGTTTTACAAGTTTTCCTCTGATACGCGTCAAAACTTTTTCTCTTATAACTGCGCGAAAAGCATGTATTCGTGCTTAATACAACGAAACAAGCTGTTTTAGACCGAAACGAGCTAAATCACAACACATCGGTTTTACAAGTCTCCCTATTACGCGTCAAAATGTTTTCTTCTATAACGGCGCGAAAAGATGTATTCGTGCTTAAAACATCGAAACAAGCGGTTTTAGGCCGAAACGAGCTAAATCACAACACATCGGTTTTACAAGTCTAATACGCGTCAAAACTTTTCCTTCTATAACTGCGCGAAAAGCATGTATTCGTGCTTAAAACAACGAAACAAGCCGTTTTATACCAAAACGAGCTATATCTGAACACATCGGTTTTACAAGTATCCACGTGATACGCGTCAAAACTTTTTCTCTTATAACAGCGCGAAAATAATGTATTCTTGCTTAACACAACGAAACAAGCTGTTTTAGACCGAAACGAGCTAAATCTGAACACATCGGTTTTACAAGTGTCCCTGTGACACGCGTCAAAACTTTTTCTCTTATAACAGCGCGAAAAGCATGTATTCTTGCTTAATACAACGAAACAAGCTGTTTTAGACCGAAACGAGCTAAATCACAACACATCGGTTTTACAAGTTTTCCTCTGATACGCGTCAAAACTTTTTCTCTTATAACTGCGCGAAAAGCATGTATTCGTGCTTAATACAACGAAACAAGCTGTTTTAGACCGAAACGAGTTAAATCTGAACACATCGGTTTTACAAGTGTCCCTGTGACACGCGTCAAAACTTTTTCTCTCATAACTGCGTGAAAAGCATGTATTCTTGCCTAATACAACGAAACAAGCTGTTTTAGACCGAAACGAGCTAAATCACAACACATCGGTTTTACAAGTATCCACGTGATACGCGTCAAAACTTTTTCTCTTATAAATGCGCGAAAAGCATGTATTCCTGCTTAATTCAACGAAACAAGCTGTTTTAGACCGAAACGAGGTAAATCTGAACACATCGGTTTTACAAGTGTTCCTCTGATACGCGTCAAAACTTTTTCTCTTATAACTGCGCGAAAAGCATGTATTCGTGCCTAATACCACGAAACAAGCTGTTTTAGACCGAAACGATCTAAATCACAACACATCGGTTTTGCAAGTTTTCCTCTGATACGCGTCAAAACTTTTTCTCTTATAACGGCGCGAAAAGCTTGTATTCGTGCTTAATACAACGAAACAAGCTGTTTTAGACCGAAACGAGCTAAATCACAACACATCGGTTTTACAAGTGTTCCTCTGATACGCGTCAAAACTTTTTCTCTTATAACTGTGCGAAAAGCATGTATTCGTGCCTAATACAACGAAAAAAGCTGTTTTAGACTGAGATGACCTAAATCTGAAAACTTTAACAAGTGTCCCTCTAATACGCGTCAAAACCTTTTTTTCTAAAACTGCGCGAAAAGCATGTATTCGTGCTTAATACAACGAAACAAGCTGTTTTAGACCGAAACCAGCTAAATCTGAACACGTCGGTTTTACAAGTGTCCTTGTGACACGCGTCAAAACGTTTTCTCTTATAACTGCGCGAAAAGCATGTGTTCGTGAATAATCCAACGAAACAAGCTGTTTTAGACCGAAACGAGCTAAATCACAACACATCGGTTTTACAAGTCTCCCTATTACGCGTCAAAATGTTTTCTTCTATAACTGCGCGAAAAGATGTATTCGTGCTTAAAACATCGAAACAAGCGGTTTTAGACCGAAACGAGCTAAATCACAACACATCGGTTTTACAAGTCTAATACGCGTCAAAACTTTTCCTTCTATAACTGCGCGAAAAGCATGTATTCTTGCTTAAAACAACGAAACAAGTTGTTTTAGACCGAGACGAGCTGAATCTGAACACATCGGTTTTACAAGTGTCCCTGTGACACGCGTCAAAACTTTTTCTCTTATAACAGCGCGAAAAGCATGTATTCTTGCTTAATACAACGAAACAAGCTGTTTTAGACCGAAACGAGCTAAATCACAACACATCGGTTTTACAAGTGTCCACATGATACTCATCAAAACTTTTTCTCATATAACTGTGCGAAAAGCATGTATTCGTGCTTAATACAACTAAACAAGCTGTTTTAGTCCGAAACGAGCTAAATCACAACACATCGGTTTTGCAAGTGTTCCCCTGATACGCGTCTAAACTTTTTCTCTTATAACTGCGCGAAAAGCATGTATTCGTGCTTAAAACAACGAAACAAGTTGTTTTAGTCCGAAACGAGCTAAATCACAACACATCGGTTTTACAAGTGTTCCTCTTATACGCGTCAAAACTTTTTCTCTTATAACTGCGCGAAAAGCATGTATTCGTGCTTAATACAACGAAACAAGCTGTTTTAGACCGAAACGAGTTAAATCTGAACACATCGGTTTTACAAGTGTCCCTGTGACACGCGTCAAAACTTTTTCTCTCATAACTGCGTGAAAAGCATGTATTCTTGCTTAATACAACGAAACAAGCTGTTTTAGACCGAAACGAGCTAAATCACAACACATCGGTTTTAGAAGTATCCACGTGATAAGCGTCAAAACTTTTTCTCTTATAAATGCGCGAAAAGCATGTATTCCTGCCTAATTCAACGAAACAAGCTGTTTTAGACCGAAACAAGGTAAATCTGAACACATCGGTTTTACAAGTGTTCCTCTGATACGCGTCAAAACTTTTTCTCTTATAACTGCGCGAAAAGCATGTATTCGTGCTTAATACCACGAAACAAGCTGTTTTAGACCGAAACGAGCTAAATCACAACACATCGGTTTTGCAAGTTTTCCTCTGATACGCGTCAAAACTTTTTCTCTTATTGCTGCGCGAAAAGCTTGTATTCGTGCTTAATACAACGAAACAAGCTGTTTTAGACCGAAACGAGCTAAATCACAACACATCGGTTTTACAAGTGTTCCTCTGATACGCGTCAAAACTTTTTCTCTTATAACTGTGCGAAAAGCATGTATTCGTGCTTAATACAACGAAAAAAGCTGTTTTAGACTGAGATGACCTAAATCTGAAAACTTTAACAAGTGTCCCTCTAATACGCGTCAAAACCTTTTCTTCTAAAACTGCGCGAAAAGCATGTATTCAGAAGTACTTGTATTTGGGCGTGTTGGTTCATATCTTTTCAGGAGGACACAGGGGCGCAACAAAAACACACGGACATAGAAGTAGACAGGGACGAGCGCTCGTCCCTGTCTACTTCTATGTCCGTGTGTTTTTGTTGCGCCCCTGTGTCCTCCTGAAAAGCATGTATTCGTGCTTAATACAACGAAACAAGCTGTTTTAGACCGAAACCAGCTAAATCTGAACACGTCGGTTTTACAAGTGTCCTTGTGACACGCGTCAAAACGTTTTCTCTTATAACTGCGCGAAAAGCATGTGTTCGTGAATAATCCAACGAAACAAGCTGTTTTAGACCGAAACGAGGTAAATCACAACACATCGGTTTTACAAGTTTTCCTCTGATACGCGTCAAAACTTTTTCTCTTATAACTGCGCGAAAAGCATGTATTCGTGCTTAATACAACGAAACAAGCTGTTTTAGACCGAAACGGGCTAAATCACAACACATCGGTTTTACAAGTCTCCCTATTACGCGTCAAAATGTTTTCTTCTATAACTGCGCGAAAAGATGTATTCGTGCTTAAAACATCGAAACAAGCGGTTTTAGACCGAAACGAGCTAAATCACAACACATCGGTTTTACAAGTCTAATACGCGTCAAAATTTTTCCTTCTAAAACTGCGCGAAAAGCATGTATTCGTGCTTAAAACGACGAAACAAGCCGTTTTATACCAAAACGAGCTATATCTGAATACATCGGTTTTACAAGTATCCACGTGATACGCGTCAAAACTTTTTCTCTTATAACAGCGCGAAAATAATGTATTCTTGCTTAACACAACGAAACAAGCTGTTTTAGACTGAAACGAGCTAAATCTGAACACATCGGTTTTACAAGTGTCCCTGTGACACGCGTCAAAACGTTTTCTCTTATAACAGCGCGAAAAGCATGTATTCTTGCTTAATACAACGAAACAAGCTGTTTTAGACCGAAACGAGCTAAATCACAACACATCGGTTTTACAAGTTTTCCTCTGATACGCGTCAAAACTTTTTCTCTTATAACTGCGCGAAAAGCATGTATTCGTGCTTAATACAACGAAACAAGCTGTTTTAGACCGAAACGAGCTAAATCACAACACATCCTTTTTACGTCTCCCTAATACGCGTCAAAACGTTTTCTTCTATAACTGCGCGAAAAGCATGTATTCGTGCTTAATACAACGAAACAAGCTGTTTTAGACCGAAACGAGCTAAATCACAACACATCGGTTTTACAAGTGTTCCCCTGATACACGTCTAAACTTTTTCTCTTATAACTGCGCGAAAAGCATGTATTCGTGCTTAAAACAACGAAACAAGCTGTTTTAGTCCGAAACGAGCTAAATCACAACACATCGGTTTTACAAGTGTCCCTCAACACGCGTCAAAACTTTTTCTTCTATAACCGCGCGAAAAGCATGTATTCGTGCTTAAAACAACGAAACAAGCTGTTTTATACCAAAACGAGCTATATCTGAACACATCGGTTTTAAAGTATCCACGTGATACGCGTCAAAACTTTTTCTCTTATAACTGCGCGAAAAGCATGTATTCGTGCTTAATACAACGAAACAAGCTGTTTTAGACCGAAACGAGTTAAATCTGAACACATCGGTTTTACAAGTGTCCCTGTGACACGCGTCAAAACTTTTTCTCTCATAACTGCGTGAAGAGCATGTATTCTTGCCTAATACAACGAAACAAGCTGTTTTAGACCGAAAGGAGCTAAATCACAACACATCGGTTTTACAAGTATCCACGTGATACGCGTCAAAACTTTTTCTCTTATAAATGCGCGAAAAGCATGTATTCCTGCTTAATTCAACGAAACAAGCTGTTTTAGACCGAAACGAGGTAAATCTGAACACATTGGTTTTACAAGTGTTCCTCTGATACGCGTCAAAACTTTTTCTCTTATAACTGCGCGAAATGCATGTATTCGTGCTTAATACAACGAAACAAGCTGTTTTAGACCGAAACGAGCTAAATCATAACACATCGGTTTTGCAAGTATCCACGTGATACGCGTCAAAACGTTTTCTCTTATAAATGCGCGAAAAGCATGTATTCGTGCATAATAAAACGAAACAAGCTGTGTTAGACCGAAACGAGCTATATCTGAACACGTCGGTTTTACAAGTATCCACGTGATACTCGTCAAAGCTTTTTCTCTTATAACTGCGCGAAAAGCATGTATTCGTGCTTAATACAACTAAACAAGCTTTTTTAGTCCGAAACGAGCTAAATCACAACACATCGGTTTTTACAAGTGTTCCTCTGATACGCGTCTAAACATTTTCTCTTATAGCTGCGAGAAAAGCATGTATTCGTGCTTAAAACAACGCAACAAGCTGTTTTAGTCCGAAACGAGCTAAATCACAACACATCGGTTTTACAAATGTTCCTCTGATACGCGTCAAAACTTTTTCTTCTATAACTGCGCGAAAAGCATGTATTCGTGCTTAAAACAACGAAACAAGCTGTTTTATACCAAAACGAGCTATATCTGAACACATCGGTTTTATAAGTATCCACGTGATACGCGTCAAAACTTTTTCTCTTATAACTGCGCGAAAAGCACGTATTCGTGCTTAATCCAACGAAACAAGCTGTTTTAGACCGAAACGAGGTAAATCGCAACACATCGGTTTTACAAGTTTTCCTCTGATACGCGTCAAAACTTTTTTCTTATAACTGCGCGAAAAGCATGTATTCGTGCTTAATACAACAAAACAAGCTGTTTTAGACCGAAACGAGCTAAATCACAACACATTGGTTTTACGAGTGTTCCTCTGATACGCGTCAAAACTTTTTCTCTTTAACTGCGCGAAAAGCATGTATTCGTGCTTAATACAACGAAACAAGCTGTTTTAGACCGAAATGAGCTAAATCACAACACATCGGTTTTACAAGTTTTCCTCTGAACGCGTCAAAACTTTTTCTCTTATAACTGCTCGAAAAGCATGTATTCGTGCTTAAAACAACGAAACAAGCTGTTTTAGACCGAAAGGAGCTAAATCTGAACACATCGGTTTTACAAGTGTCCTTGTGACACGCGTCAAAACTTTTTCTCTTATAACTGCGCGAAAAGCATGTATTCGTGATTAATCCAACGAAACAAGCTGTTTTTGACCGAAACGAGGTAAATCTGAACACATCGGTTTTACAAGTGTCCCTGTGGCACCCGTCAAAACTTTTTCTCTCATAACTGCGTGAAAAGTTGTATTCTTGCTTAATACAACGATACAAGCTGTTTTAGACCGAAACGAGCTAAATCTGAACACATCAGTTTTACAAGTGCCCATGTGATACGCGTCAAAACTTTTTTCTCTTATAACTGCGCGAAAAGCATGTATTCGTGCCTAATCCAACGAAACAAGCTGTTTGAGACCGAAACGAGGTAAATCACAACACATCGGTTTTACAAGTTTTCCTCTGATACGCGTCAAAACTTTTTCTCTTATAACTGCGCGAAAAGCATGTATTCGTGCTTAATAGAACGAAACAAGCTGTCTTAGACCGAAACGAGCTAAATCTGAACACATCGGTTTTACTAGTTCTCCTCTGATAAGCGTCAAAACTTTTTCTCTTATAACTGCGCGAAAAGCATGTATTCGTGCTTAATCCAACGAAACAAGCTGTTTTAGACCGAAACGAGCTAAATCTGAATACATCGGTTTTACAAGTGTTCCTCTGATACGCGTCAAAACTTTTTCTCTTATAACTGCGCGAAAAGCATGTATTCGTGCTTAAAACAACGAAACAAGCTGTTTTATACCAAAACGAGCTATATCTGAACACATCGGTTTTACAAGTATCCACGTGATACGCGCCAACTTTTCCTCTTATAACTGCGCGAAAAGCATGTATTCGTGATTAATCCAACGAAACAAGCTGTTTTAGACCGAAACGAGCTAAATCACAACATATTGGCTTTGCAAGTTCTCCTCTGATACGCGTCAAAACGTTTTCTCTTAAAACTGCGCGAAATGCATGTATTCGGGCTTAATACAACGAAACAAGCTGTTTTAGACCGAAACGAGCTATATCTGAACACATCGGTTTTACAAGTATCACCGTAATACGCGTCAAAACGTTTTCTCTTATAAATGCGCGAAAAGCATGTATTCGTGCATAATAAAACGAAACAAGCTGTGTTAGACCGAAACGAGCTATATCTGAACACGTCGGTTTTACAAGTATCCACGTGATACTCGTCAAAGCTTTTTCTCTTATAACTGCGCGAAAAGCATGTATTCGTGCTTAATACAACTAAACAAGCTTTTTTAGTCCGAAACGAGCTAAATCACAACACATCGGTTTTTACAAGTGTTCCTCTGATACGCGTCTAAACATTTTCTCTTATAGCTGCGAGAAAAGCATGTATTCGTGCTTAAAACAACGCAACAAGCTGTTTTAGTCCGAAACGAGCTAAATCACAACACATCGGTTTTACAAGTATCCACGTGATACGCGTCAAAACTTTTTCTCTTATAACTGCGCGAAAAGCATGTATTCGTGCTTAATCCAACGAAACAAGTTGTTTTAGACCGAAACGAGGTAAATCACAACACATCGGTTTTACAAGTTTTCCTCTGATGCGCGTCAAAACTTTTTCTCTTATAACTGCGCGAAAAGCATGTATTCGTGCTTAATAGAACGAAACAAGCTGTCTTAGACCGAAACGAGCTAAATCTGAACACATCGGTTTTACTAGTTCTCCTCTGATACGCGTCAAAACTTTTTCTCTTATAACTGCGCGAAAAGCATGTATTCGTGCTTAATCCAACGAAACAAGCTGTTTTAGACCGAAACGAGCTAAATCTGAATACATCGGTTTTACAAGTGTTCCTCTGATACGCGTCAAAACTTTTTCTCTTATAACTGCGCGAAAAGCATGTATTCGTGCTTAAAACAACGAAACAAGCTGTTTTATACCAAAACGAGCTATATCTGAACACATCGGTTTTACAAGTATCCACGTGATACGCGCCAACTTTTTCTCTTATAACTGCGCGAAAAGCATGTATTCGTGATTATTCCAACGAAACAAGCTGTTTTAGACCGAAACGAGCTAAATCACAACATATTGGCTTTGCAAGTTCTCCTCTGATACGCGTCAAAACTTTTTCTCTTAAAACTGCGCGAAATGCATGTATTCGTGCTTAATACAACGAAACAAGCTGTTTTAGACCGAAACGAGCTATATCTGAACACATCGGTTTTACAAGTATCCACGTGATACGCGTCAAAACGTTTTCTCTTATAAATGCGCGAAAAGCATGTATTCGTGCATAATAAAACGAAACAAGCTGTGTTAGACCGAAACGAGCTATATCTGAACACGTCGGTTTTACAAGTATCCACGTGATACTCGTCAAAGCTTTTTCTCTTATAACTGCGCGAAAAGCATGTATTCGTGCTTAATACAACTAAACAAGCTTTTTTAGTCCGAAACGAGCTAAATCACAACACATCGGTTTTTACAAGTGTTCCTCTGATACGCGTCTAAACATTTTCTCTTATAGCTGCGAGAAAAGCATGTATTCGTGCTTAAAACAACGCAACAAGCTGTTTTAGTCCGAAACGAGCTAAATCACAACACATCGGTTTTACAAATGTTCCTCTGATACGCGTCAAAACTTTTTCTTCTATAACTGCGCGAAAAGCATGTATTCGTGCTTAAAACAACGAAACAAGCTGTTTTATACCAAAACGAGCTATATCTGAACACATCGGTTTTATAAGTATCCACGTGATACGCGTCAAAACTTTTTCTCTTATAACTGCGCGAAAAGCACGTATTCGTGCTTAATCCAACGAAACAAGCTGTTTTAGACCGAAACGAGGTAAATCGCAACACATCGGTTTTACAAGTTTTCCTCTGATACGCGTCAAAACTTTTTTCTTATAACTGCGCGAAAAGCATGTATTCGTGCTTAATACAACAAAACAAGCTGTTTTAGACCGAAACGAGCTAAATCACAACACATTGGTTTTACGAGTGTTCCTCTGATACGCGTCAAAACTTTTTCTCTTTAACTGCGCGAAAAGCATGTATTCGTGCTTAATACAACGAAACAAGCTGTTTTAGACCGAAACGAGCTAAATCACAACACATCGGTTTTACAAGTTTTCCTCTGAACGCGTCAAAACTTTTTCTCTTATAACTGCTCGAAAAGCATGTATTCGTGCTTAAAACAACGAAACAAGCTGTTTTAGACCGAAAGGAGCTAAATCTGAACACATCGGTTTTACAAGTGTCCTTGTGACACGCGTCAAAACTTTTTCTCTTATAACTGCGCGAAAAGCATGTATTCGTGATTAATCCAACGAAACAAGCTGTTTTTGACCGAAACGAGGTAAATCTGAACACATCGGTTTTACAAGTGTCCCTGTGGCACCCGTCAAAACTTTTTCTCTCATAACTGCGTGAAAAGTTGTATTCTTGCTTAATACAACGATACAAGCTGTTTTAGACCGAAACGAGCTAAATCTGAACACATCAGTTTTACAAGTGCCCATGTGATACGCGTCAAAACTTTTTTCTCTTATAACTGCGCGAAAAGCATGTATTCGTGCCTAATCCAACGAAACAAGCTGTTTGAGACCGAAACGAGGTAAATCACAACACATCGGTTTTACAAGTTTTCCTCTGATACGCGTCAAAACTTTTTCTCTTATAACTGCGCGAAAAGCATGTATTCGTGCTTAATAGAACGAAACAAGCTGTCTTAGACCGAAACGAGCTAAATCTGAACACATCGGTTTTACTAGTTCTCCTCTGATAAGCGTCAAAACTTTTTCTCTTATAACTGCGCGAAAAGCATGTATTCGTGCTTAATCCAACGAAACAAGCTGTTTTAGACCGAAACGAGCTAAATCTGAATACATCGGTTTTACAAGTGTTCCTCTGATACGCGTCAAAACTTTTTCTCTTATAACTGCGCGAAAAGCATGTATTCGTGCTTAAAACAACGAAACAAGCTGTTTTATACCAAAACGAGCTATATCTGAACACATCGGTTTTACAAGTATCCACGTGATACGCGCCAACTTTTCCTCTTATAACTGCGCGAAAAGCATGTATTCGTGATTAATCCAACGAAACAAGCTGTTTTAGACCGAAACGAGCTAAATCACAACATATTGGCTTTGCAAGTTCTCCTCTGATACGCGTCAAAACGTTTTCTCTTAAAACTGCGCGAAATGCATGTATTCGGGCTTAATACAACGAAACAAGCTGTTTTAGACCGAAACGAGCTATATCTGAACACATCGGTTTTACAAGTATCACCGTAATACGCGTCAAAACGTTTTCTCTTATAAATGCGCGAAAAGCATGTATTCGTGCATAATAAAACGAAACAAGCTGTGTTAGACCGAAACGAGCTATATCTGAACACGTCGGTTTTACAAGTATCCACGTGATACTCGTCAAAGCTTTTTCTCTTATAACTGCGCGAAAAGCATGTATTCGTGCTTAATACAACTAAACAAGCTTTTTTAGTCCGAAACGAGCTAAATCACAACACATCGGTTTTTACAAGTGTTCCTCTGATACGCGTCTAAACATTTTCTCTTATAGCTGCGAGAAAAGCATGTATTCGTGCTTAAAACAACGCAACAAGCTGTTTTAGTCCGAAACGAGCTAAATCACAACACATCGGTTTTACAAGTATCCACGTGATACGCGTCAAAACTTTTTCTCTTATAACTGCGCGAAAAGCATGTATTCGTGCTTAATCCAACGAAACAAGTTGTTTTAGACCGAAACGAGGTAAATCACAACACATCGGTTTTACAAGTTTTCCTCTGATGCGCGTCAAAACTTTTTCTCTTATAACTGCGCGAAAAGCATGTATTCGTGCTTAATAGAACGAAACAAGCTGTCTTAGACCGAAACGAGCTAAATCTGAACACATCGGTTTTACTAGTTCTCCTCTGATACGCGTCAAAACTTTTTCTCTTATAACTGCGCGAAAAGCATGTATTCGTGCTTAATCCAACGAAACAAGCTGTTTTAGACCGAAACGAGCTAAATCTGAATACATCGGTTTTACAAGTGTTCCTCTGATACGCGTCAAAACTTTTTCTCTTATAACTGCGCGAAAAGCATGTATTCGTGCTTAAAACAACGAAACAAGCTGTTTTATACCAAAACGAGCTATATCTGAACACATCGGTTTTACAAGTATCCACGTGATACGCGCCAACTTTTTCTCTTATAACTGCGCGAAAAGCATGTATTCGTGATTATTCCAACGAAACAAGCTGTTTTAGACCGAAACGAGCTAAATCACAACATATTGGCTTTGCAAGTTCTCCTCTGATACGCGTCAAAACTTTTTCTCTTAAAACTGCGCGAAATGCATGTATTCGTGCTTAATACAACGAAACAAGCTGTTTTAGACCGAAACGAGCTATATCTGAACACATCGGTTTTACAAGTATCCACGTGATACGCGTCAAAACGTTTTCTCTTATAAATGCGCGAAAAGCATGTATTCGTGCATAATAAAACGAAACAAGCTGTGTTAGACCGAAACGAGCTATATCTGAACACGTCGGTTTTACAAGTATCCACGTGATACTCGTCAAAGCTTTTTCTCTTATAACTGCGCGAAAAGCATGTATTCGTGCTTAATACAACTAAACAAGCTTTTTTAGTCCGAAACGAGCTAAATCACAACACATCGGTTTTTACAAGTGTTCCTCTGATACGCGTCTAAACATTTTCTCTTATAGCTGCGAGAAAAGCATGTATTCGTGCTTAAAACAACGCAACAAGCTGTTTTAGTCCGAAACGAGCTAAATCACAACACATCGGTTTTACAAATGTTCCTCTGATACGCGTCAAAACTTTTTCTTCTATAACTGCGCGAAAAGCATGTATTCGTGCTTAAAACAACGAAACAAGCTGTTTTATACCAAAACGAGCTATATCTGAACACATCGGTTTTATAAGTATCCACGTGATACGCGTCAAAACTTTTTCTCTTATAACTGCGCGAAAAGCACGTATTCGTGCTTAATCCAACGAAACAAGCTGTTTTAGACCGAAACGAGGTAAATCGCAACACATCGGTTTTACAAGTTTTCCTCTGATACGCGTCAAAACTTTTTTCTTATAACTGCGCGAAAAGCATGTATTCGTGCTTAATACAACAAAACAAGCTGTTTTAGACCGAAACGAGCTAAATCACAACACATTGGTTTTACGAGTGTTCCTCTGATACGCGTCAAAACTTTTTCTCTTTAACTGCGCGAAAAGCATGTATTCGTGCTTAATACAACGAAACAAGCTGTTTTAGACCGAAACGAGCTAAATCACAACACATCGGTTTTACAAGTTTTCCTCTGAACGCGTCAAAACTTTTTCTCTTATAACTGCTCGAAAAGCATGTATTCGTGCTTAAAACAACGAAACAAGCTGTTTTAGACCGAAAGGAGCTAAATCTGAACACATCGGTTTTACAAGTGTCCTTGTGACACGCGTCAAAACTTTTTCTCTTATAACTGCGCGAAAAGCATGTATTCGTGATTAATCCAACGAAACAAGCTGTTTTTGACCGAAACGAGGTAAATCTGAACACATCGGTTTTACAAGTGTCCCTGTGGCACCCGTCAAAACTTTTTCTCTCATAACTGCGTGAAAAGTTGTATTCTTGCTTAATACAACGATACAAGCTGTTTTAGACCGAAACGAGCTAAATCTGAACACATCAGTTTTACAAGTGCCCATGTGATACGCGTCAAAACTTTTTTCTCTTATAACTGCGCGAAAAGCATGTATTCGTGCCTAATCCAACGAAACAAGCTGTTTGAGACCGAAACGAGGTAAATCACAACACATCGGTTTTACAAGTTTTCCTCTGATACGCGTCAAAACTTTTTCTCTTATAACTGCGCGAAAAGCATGTATTCGTGCTTAATAGAACGAAACAAGCTGTCTTAGACCGAAACGAGCTAAATCTGAACACATCGGTTTTACTAGTTCTCCTCTGATACGCGTCAAAACTTTTTCTCTTATAACTGCGCGAAAAGCATGTATTCGTGCTTAATCCAACGAAACAAGCTGTTTTAGACCGAAACGAGCTAAATCTGAATACATCGGTTTTACAAGTGTTCCTCTGATACGCGTCAAAACTTTTTCTCTTATAACTGCGCGAAAAGCATGTATTCGTGCTTAAAACAACGAAACAAGCTGTTTTATACCAAAACGAGCTATATCTGAACACATCGGTTTTACAAGTATCCACGTGATACGCGCCAACTTTTCCTCTTATAACTGCGCGAAAAGCATGTATTCGTGATTAATCCAACGAAACAAGCTGTTTTAGACCGAAACGAGCTAAATCACAACATATTGGCTTTGCAAGTTCTCCTCTGATACGCGTCAAAACGTTTTCTCTTAAAACTGCGCGAAATGCATGTATTCGGGCTTAATACAACGAAACAAGCTGTTTTAGACCGAAACGAGCTATATCTGAACACATCGGTTTTACAAGTATCACCGTAATACGCGTCAAAACGTTTTCTCTTATAAATGCGCGAAAAGCATGTATTCGTGCATAATAAAACGAAACAAGCTGTGTTAGACCGAAACGAGCTATATCTGAACACGTCGGTTTTACAAGTATCCACGTGATACTCGTCAAAGCTTTTTCTCTTATAACTGCGCGAAAAGCATGTATTCGTGCTTAATACAACTAAACAAGCTTTTTTAGTCCGAAACGAGCTAAATCACAACACATCGGTTTTTACAAGTGTTCCTCTGATACGCGTCTAAACATTTGCTCTTATAGCTGCGAGAAAAGCATGTATTCGTGCTTAAAACAACGCAACAAGCTGTTTTAGTCCGAAACGAGCTAAATCACAACACATCGGTTTTACAAGTATCCACGTGATACGCGTCAAAACTTTTTCTCTTATAACTGCGCGAAAAGCATGTATTCGTGCTTAATCCAACGAAACAAGTTGTTTTAGACCGAAACGAGGTAAATCACAACACATCGGTTTTACAAGTTTTCCTCTGATGCGCGTCAAAACTTTTTCTCTTATAACTGCGCGAAAAGCATGTATTCGTGCTTAATAGAACGAAACAAGCTGTCTTAGACCGAAACGAGCTAAATCTGAACACATCGGTTTTACTAGTTCTCCTCTGATACGCGTCAAAACTTTTTCTCTTATAACTGCGCGAAAAGCATGTATTCGTGCTTAATCCAACGAAACAAGCTGTTTTAGACCGAAACGAGCTAAATCTGAATACATCGGTTTTACAAGTGTTCCTCTGATACGCGTCAAAACTTTTTCTCTTATAACTGCGCGAAAAGCATGTATTCGTGCTTAAAACAACGAAACAAGCTGTTTTATACCAAAACGAGCTATATCTGAACACATCGGTTTTACAAGTATCCACGTGATACGCGCCAACTTTTTCTCTTATAACTGCGCGAAAAGCATGTATTCGTGATTATTCCAACGAAACAAGCTGTTTTAGACCGAAACGAGCTAAATCACAACATATTGGCTTTGCAAGTTCTCCTCTGATACGCGTCAAAACTTTTTCTCTTAAAACTGCGCGAAATGCATGTATTCGTGCTTAATACAACGAAACAAGCTGTTTTAGACCGAAACGAGCTATATCTGAACACATCGGTTTTACAAGTATCCACGTGATACGCGTCAAAACGTTTTCTCTTATAAATGCGCGAAAAGCATGTATTCGTGCATAATAAAACGAAACAAGCTGTGTTAGACCGAAACGAGCTATATCTGAACACGTCGGTTTTACAAGTATCCACGTGATACTCGTCAAAGCTTTTTCTCTTATAACTGCGCGAAAAGCATGTATTCGTGCTTAATACAACTAAACAAGCTTTTTTAGTCCGAAACGAGCTAAATCACAACACATCGGTTTTTACAAGTGTTCTTCTGATACGCGTCTAAACATTTTCTCTTATAGCTGCGAGAAAAGCATGTATTCGTGCTTAAAACAACGCAACAAGCTGTTTTAGTCCGAAACGAGCTAAATCACAACACATCGGTTTTACAAATGTTCCTCTGATACGCGTCAAAACTTTTTCTTCTATAACTGCGCGAAAAGCATGTATTCGTGCTTAAAACAACGAAACAAGCTGTTTTATACCAAAACGAGCTATATCTGAACACATCGGTTTTATAAGTATCCACGTGATACGCGTCAAAGCTTTTTCTCTTATAACTGCGCGAAAAGCACGTATTCGTGCTTAATCCAACGAAACAAGCTGTTTTAGACCGAAACGAGGTAAATCGCAACACATCGGTTTTACAAGTTTTCCTCTGATACGCGTCAAAACTTTTTTCTTATAACTGCGCGAAAAGCATGTATTCGTGCTTAATACAACAAAACAAGCTGTTTTAGACCGAAACGAGCTAAATCACAACACATTGGTTTTACGAGTGTTCCTCTGATACGCGTCAAAACTTTTTCTCTTTAACTGCGCGAAAAGCATGTATTCGTGCTTAATACAACGAAACAAGCTGTTTTAGACCGAAACGAGCTAAATCACAACACATCGGTTTTACAAGTTTTCCTCTGAACGCGTCAAAACTTTTTCTCTTATAACTGCTCGAAAAGCATGTATTCGTGCTTAAAACTACGAAACAAGCTGTTTTAGACCGAAAGGAGCTAAATCTGAACACATCGGTTTTACAAGTGTCCTTGTGACACGCGTCAAAACTTTTTCTCTTATAACTGCGCGAAAAGCATGTATTCGTGATTAATCCAACGAAACAAGCTGTTTTTGACCGAAACGAGGTAAATCTGAACACATCGGTTTTACAAGTGTCCCTGTGGCACCCGTCAAAACTTTTTCTCTCATAACTGCGTGAAAAGTTGTATTCTTGCTTAATACAACGATACAAGCTGTTTTAGACCGAAACGAGCTAAATCTGAACACATCAGTTTTACAAGTGCCCATGTGATACGCGTCAAAACTTTTTTCTCTTATAACTGCGCGAAAAGCATGTATTCGTGCCTAATCCAACGAAACAAGCTGTTTGAGACCGAAACGAGGTAAATCACAACACATCGGTTTTACAAGTTTTCCTCTGATACGCGTCAAAACTTTTTCTCTTATAACTGCGCGAAAAGCATGTATTCGTGCTTAATAGAACGAAACAAGCTGTCTTAGACCGAAACGAGCTAAATCTGAACACATCGGTTTTACTAGTTCTCCTCTGATACGCGTCAAAACTTTTTCTCTTATAACTGCGCGAAAAGCATGTATTCGTGCTTAATCCAACGAAACAAGCTGTTTTAGACCGAAACGAGCTAAATCTGAATACATCGGTTTTACAAGTGTTCCTCTGATACGCGTCAAAACTTTTTCTCTTATAACTGCGCGAAAAGCATGTATTCGTGCTTAAAACAACGAAACAAGCTGTTTTATACCAAAACGAGCTATATCTGAACACATCGGTTTTACAAGTATCCACGTGATACGCGCCAACTTTTCCTCTTATAACTGCGCGAAAAGCATGTATTCGTGATTAATCCAACGAAACAAGCTGTTTTAGACCGAAACGAGCTAAATCACAACATATTGGCTTTGCAAGTTCTCCTCTGATACGCGTCAAAACGTTTTCTCTTAAAACTGCGCGAAATGCATGTATTCGGGCTTAATACAACGAAACAAGCTGTTTTAGACCGAAACGAGCTATATCTGAACACATCGGTTTTACAAGTATCACCGTAATACGCGTCAAAACGTTTTCTCTTATAAATGCGCGAAAAGCATGTATTCGTGCATAATAAAACGAAACAAGCTGTGTTAGACCGAAACGAGCTATATCTGAACACGTCGGTTTTACAAGTATCCACGTGATACTCGTCAAAGCTTTTTCTCTTATAACTGCGCGAAAAGCATGTATTCGTGCTTAATACAACTAAACAAGCTTTTTTAGTCCGAAACGAGCTAAATCACAACACATCGGTTTTTACAAGTGTTCCTCTGATACGCGTCTAAACATTTGCTCTTATAGCTGCGAGAAAAGCATGTATTCGTGCTTAAAACAACGCAACAAGCTGTTTTAGTCCGAAACGAGCTAAATCACAACACATCGGTTTTACAAGTATCCACGTGATACGCGTCAAAACTTTTTCTCTTATAACTGCGCGAAAAGCATGTATTCGTGCTTAATCCAACGAAACAAGTTGTTTTAGACCGAAACGAGGTAAATCACAACACATCGGTTTTACAAGTTTTCCTCTGATGCGCGTCAAAACTTTTTCTCTTATAACTGCGCGAAAAGCATGTATTCGTGCTTAATAGAACGAAACAAGCTGTCTTAGACCGAAACGAGCTAAATCTGAACACATCGGTTTTACTAGTTCTCCTCTGATACGCGTCAAAACTTTTTCTCTTATAACTGCGCGAAAAGCATGTATTCGTGCTTAATCCAACGAAACAAGCTGTTTTAGACCGAAACGAGCTAAATCTGAATACATCGGTTTTACAAGTGTTCCTCTGATACGCGTCAAAACTTTTTCTCTTATAACTGCGCGAAAAGCATGTATTCGTGCTTAAAACAACGAAACAAGCTGTTTTATACCAAAACGAGCTATATCTGAACACATCGGTTTTACAAGTATCCACGTGATACGCGCCAACTTTTTCTCTTATAACTGCGCGAAAAGCATGTATTCGTGATTATTCCAACGAAACAAGCTGTTTTAGACCGAAACGAGCTAAATCACAACATATTGGCTTTGCAAGTTCTCCTCTGATACGCGTCAAAACTTTTTCTCTTAAAACTGCGCGAAATGCATGTATTCGTGCTTAATACAACGAAACAAGCTGTTTTAGACCGAAACGAGCTATATCTGAACACATCGGTTTTACAAGTATCCACGTGATACGCGTCAAAACGTTTTCTCTTATAAATGCGCGAAAAGCATGTATTCGTGCATAATAAAACGAAACAAGCTGTGTTAGACCGAAACGAGCTATATCTGAACACGTCGGTTTTACAAGTATCCACGTGATACTCGTCAAAGCTTTTTCTCTTATAACTGCGCGAAAAGCATGTATTCGTGCTTAATACAACTAAACAAGCTTTTTTAGTCCGAAACGAGCTAAATCACAACACATCGGTTTTTACAAGTGTTCTTCTGATACGCGTCTAAACATTTTCTCTTATAGCTGCGAGAAAAGCATGTATTCGTGCTTAAAACAACGCAACAAGCTGTTTTAGTCCGAAACGAGCTAAATCACAACACATCGGTTTTACAAATGTTCCTCTGATACGCGTCAAAACTTTTTCTTCTATAACTGCGCGAAAAGCATGTATTCGTGCTTAAAACAACGAAACAAGCTGTTTTATACCAAAACGAGCTATATCTGAACACATCGGTTTTATAAGTATCCACGTGATACGCGTCAAAACTTTTTCTCTTATAACTGCGCGAAAAGCACGTATTCGTGCTTAATCCAACGAAACAAGCTGTTTTAGACCGAAACGAGGTAAATCGCAACACATCGGTTTTACAAGTTTTCCTCTGATACGCGTCAAAACTTTTTTCTTATAACTGCGCGAAAAGCATGTATTCGTGCTTAATACAACAAAACAAGCTGTTTTAGACCGAAACGAGCTAAATCACAACACATTGGTTTTACGAGTGTTCCTCTGATACGCGTCAAAACTTTTTCTCTTTAACTGCGCGAAAAGCATGTATTCGTGCTTAATACAACGAAACAAGCTGTTTTAGACCGAAACGAGCTAAATCACAACACATCGGTTTTACAAGTTTTCCTCTGAACGCGTCAAAACTTTTTCTCTTATAACTGCTCGAAAAGCATGTATTCGTGCTTAAAACAACGAAACAAGCTGTTTTAGACCGAAAGGAGCTAAATCTGAACACATCGGTTTTACAAGTGTCCTTGTGACACGCGTCAAAACTTTTTCTCTTATAACTGCGCGAAAAGCATGTATTCGTGATTAATCCAACGAAACAAGCTGTTTTTGACCGAAACGAGGTAAATCTGAACACATCGGTTTTACAAGTGTCCCTGTGGCACCCGTCAAAACTTTTTCTCTCATAACTGCGTGAAAAGTTGTATTCTTGCTTAATACAACGATACAAGCTGTTTTAGACCGAAACGAGCTAAATCTGAACACATCAGTTTTACAAGTGCCCATGTGATACGCGTCAATACTTTTTTCTCTTATAACTGCGCGAAAAGCATGTATTCGTGCCTAATCCAACGAACAAGCTGTTTGAGACCGAAACGAGGTAAATCACAACACATCGGTTTTACAAGTTTTCCTCTGATACGCGTCAAAACTTTTTCTCTTATAACTGC
This sequence comes from Amblyomma americanum, assembly GCF_052857255.1. Taxonomy (NCBI): domain Eukaryota; kingdom Metazoa; phylum Arthropoda; class Arachnida; order Ixodida; family Ixodidae; genus Amblyomma; species Amblyomma americanum. Next base: position 146,986 of record NW_027526629.1, read on the forward strand.
GCGAAAAGCATGTATTCGTGCTTAATAGAACGAAACAAGCTGTCTTAGACCGAAACGAGCTAAATCTGAACACATCGGTTTTACTAGTTCTCCTCTGATACGCGTCAAAACTTTTTCTCTTATAACTGCGCGAAAAGCATGTATTCGTGCTTAATCCAACGAAACAAGCTGTTTTAGACCGAAACGAGCTAAATCTGAATACATCGGTTTTACAAGTGTTCCTCTGATACGCGTCAAAACTTTTTCTCTTATAACTGCGCGAAAAGCATGTATTCGTGCTTAAAACAACGAAACAAGCTGTTTTATACCAAAACGAGCTATATCTGAACACATCGGTTTTACAAGTATCCACGTGATACGCGCCAACTTTTCCTCTTATAACTGCGCGAAAAGCATGTATTCGTGATTAATCCAACGAAACAAGCTGTTTTAGACCGAAACGAGCTAAATCACAACATATTGGCTTTGCAAGTTCTCCTCTGATACGCGTCAAAACGTTTTCTCTTAAAACTGCGCGAAATGCATGTATTCGGGCTTAATACAACGAAACAAGCTGTTTTAGACCGAAACGAGCTATATCTGAACACATCGGTTTACAAGTATCACCGTAATACGCGTCAAAACGTTTTCTCTTATAAATGCGCGAAAAGCATGTATTCGTGCATAATAAAACGAAACAAGCTGTGTTAGACCGAAACGAGCTATATCTGAACACGTCGGTTTTACAAGTATCCACGTGATACTCGTCAAAGCTTTTTCTCTTATAACTGCGCGAAAAGCATGTATTCGTGCTTAATACAACTAAACAAGCTTTTTTAGTCCGAAACGAGCTAAATCACAACACATCGGTTTTTACAAGTGTTCCTCTGATACGCGTCTAAACATTTTCTCTTATAGCTGCGAGAAAAGCATGTATTCGTGCTTAAAACAACGCAACAAGCTGTTTTAGTCCGAAACGAGCTAAATCACAACACATCGGTTTTACAAATGTTCCTCTGATACGCGTCAAAACTTTTTCTTCTATAACTGCGCGAAAAGCATGTATTCGTGCTTAAAACAACGAAACAAGCTGTTTTATACCAAAACGAGCTATATCTGAACACATCGGTTTTATAAGTATCCACGTGATACGCGTCAAAACTTTTTCTCTTATAACTGCGCGAAAAGCACGTATTCGTGCTTAATCCAACGAAACAAGCTGTTTTAGACCGAAACGAGGTAAATCGCAACACATCGGTTTTACAAGTTTTCCTCTGATACGCGTCAAAACTTTTTTCTTATAACTGCGCGAAAAGCATGTATTCGTGCTTAATACAACAAAACAAGCTGTTTTAGACCGAAACGAGCTTAATCACAACACATTGGTTTTACGAGTGTTCCTCTGATACCGCGTCAAAACTTTTTCTCTTTAACTGCGCGAAAAGCATGTATTCGTGCTTAATACAACGAAACAAGCTGTTTTAGACCGAAACGAGCTAAATCACAACACATCGGTTTTACAAGTTTTCCTCTGAACGCGTCAAAACTTTTTCTCTTATAACTGCTCGAAAAGCATGTAATCGTGCTTAAAACAACGAAACAAGCTGTTTTAGACCGAAAGGAGCTAAATCTGAACACATCGGTTTTACAAGTGGCCTTGTGACACGCGTCAAAACTTTTTCTCTTATAACTGCGCGAAAAGCATGTATCGTGATTAATCCAACGAAACAAGCTGTTTTTTGACCAAAACGAGGTAAATCTGAACACATCGGTTTTACAAGTGTCCCCTCAATACGCGTCAAAACTTTTTCTTCTATAACTGCGCGAAAAGCATGTATTCGTGCCTAAAACAACGAAACAAGCTGTTTATACCAAAACGAGCTATATCTGAACACATGGGTTTTACAAGTATCCACGTGATACGCGCCAACTTTTTCTCTTTTAACTGCGCGAAAAGCATGTATTCGTGATTAATCCAACGAAACAAGCTGTTTTAGACTGAAACGAGCTAAATCACAACATATTGGCTTTGCAAGTTCTCCTCTGATACGCGTCAAAACTTTTTCTCTTAAAACTGCGCGAAATGCATGTATTCGTGCTTAATACAACGAAACAAGCTGTTTTAGACCGAAACGAGCTATATCTGAACACATCGGTTTTACAAGTATCCACGTGATACGCGTCAAAACGTTTTCTCTTATATATGCGCGAAAAGCATGTATTCGTGCATAATACAACGAAACAAGCTGTGTTAGACCGAAACGAGCTATATCTGAACACGTCGGTTTTACAAGTATCCACGTGATATTCGTCAAAGCTTTTTCTCTATAACTGCGCGAAAAGCATGTATTCGTGCTTAATACAACTAAACAAGCTTTTTTAGTCCGAAACGAGCTAAATCACAACACATCGGTTTTTACAAGTGTTCCTCTGATACGCGTCTAAACATTTTCTCTTATAGCTGCGAGAAAAGCATGTATTCGTGCTTAAAACAACGCAACAAGCTGTTTTAGTCCGAAACGAGCTAAATCACAACACATCGGTTTTACAAATGTTCCTCTGATACGCGTCAAAACTTTTTCTTCTATAACTTGCGCGAAAAGCATGTATTCGTGCTTAAAACAACGAAACAAGCTGTTTTATACCAAAACGAGCTATATCTGAACACATCGGTTTTATAAGTATCCACGTGATACGCGTCAAAACTTTTTCTCTTATAACTGCGCGAAAAGCACGTATTCGTGCCTAATCCAACAAAACAAGCTGTTTTAGACCGAAACGAGGTAAATCACAACACATCGGTTTTACAAGTTTTCCTCTGATACGCGTCAAAACTTTTTTCTTATAACTGCGCGAAAAGCATGTATTCTTGCTTAATACAACAAAACAAGCTGTTTTAGACCGAAACGAGCTAAAATCACAACACATTGGTTTTACGAGTGTTCCTCTGATACGCGTCAAAACTTTTTCTCTTATAACTGCGCGAAAAGCATGTATTCGTGCTTAATACAACGAAACAAGCTGTTTTAGACCGAAACGAGCTAAATCACAACACATCGGTTTTACAAGTTTTCCTCTGAACGCGTCAAAACTTTTTCCTCTTATAAACTGCTCAAAAAGCATGTATTCGTCCTTAAAACAACGAAAAAGGCTGTTTTAGACCGAGATGAGCTAAATCTGAACACATCGGTTTTACAAGTATCCACGTGATACGCGTCAAAACTTTTTCTCTTATAACTGCGCGAAAAGCATGTATTCGTGCTTAATCCAACGAAACAAGCTGTTTTAGACCGAAACGAGCTAAATCTGAATACATCGGTTTTACAAGTGTCCCTGTGAGACGCGTCAAAACTTTTTCTCTTATAACAGCGCGAAAATCATGTATTCTTGCTTATCAAAACGAAACAAGCTGTTTTAGACCGAAACGAGCTAAATCTGAACACATCGGTTTTACAAGTGTCCCTGTGACACGCGTCAAAACGTTTTCTCTTATAACTGCTCGAAAAGCATGTATTCGTGATTAATCCAACGAAACAAGTTGTTTTAGACCGAAACGAGCTAAATCACAACATATTGCTTTGCAAGTTCTCCTCTGATACGCGTCAAAACTTTTTCTCTTAAAACTGCGCGAAATGCATGTATTCGTGCTTAATACAACGAAACAAGCTGTTTTAGACCGAAACGAGCTATATCTGAACACGTCGGTTTTACAAGTATCCACGTGATACTCGTCAAAGCTTCTTCTCTTATAACTGCGCGAAAAGCATGTATTCGTGCTTAATACAACTAAACAAGCTTTTTTAGTCCGAAACGAGCTAAATCACAACACATCGGTTTTTACAAGTGTTCCTCTGATACGCGTCTAAACATTTTCTCTTATAGCTGCGAGAAAAGCATGTATTCGTGCTTAAAACAACGCAACAAGCTGTTTTAGTCCGAAACGAGCTAAATCACAACACATCGGTTTTACAAATGTTCCCTCTGATACGCGTCAAAACTTTTTCTCTTATAACTTGCGCGAAAGCATGTATTCGTGCTTAAAACAACGAAACAAGCTGTTTTAGACCGAGATGAGCTAAATCTGAACACATCGGTTTTACAAGTGTCCCTATAATACGCGTCAAAACTTTTTCTTCTATAACTGCGCGAAAAGCATGTATTCGTGCTTAAAACAACAAAACAAGCTGTTCTATACCAAAACGAGCTATATCTGAACACATCGGTTTTACAAGTAATCCACGTGATACGCGTCAAAACGTTTTCTCTTATAAACTGCGCGAAAAGCATGTATTCGTGCTTAATCCAACGAAACAAGCTGTTTTAGACCGAAACGAGGTAAATCACAACACATCGGTTTTACAAGTTTTCCCTCAGATACGCGTGAAAACTTTTTCTCTTATAGCTGCGCGAAAAGCATGTATTCCTGCTTATTCCAACGAAACAAGCTGTTTTAGACCGAAACGAGGTAAATCTGAACACATCGGTTTTACGTGTTCCTCTGATACGCGTCAAAACTTTTTTTCTTATAACTGCGCGAAAAGCATGTAGTCGTGCTTAATACAACGAAACAAGCTGTTTTAAACCGAAACGAGCTAAATCACAACACATCGGTTTTACAAGTGTTAATCTGATACGCGTCAAAACTTTTTCTCTTATAACTGCGCGAAAAGCATGTATTCGTGCTTAATTACAACGAAACAAGCTGTTTTAGACCGAAACGAGCTAAACCACAACACATCGGTTTTACGTCTCCCTAATACGCGTCAAAACATTTTCTCTTATAAATGCGCGAAAAGCATGTATTCGTGCTTAATACAACGAAACAAGCTGTGTTAGACAGAAACGAGCTAAATCTGAACACATCAACGTCAACACATACGCGTCAACTTTTTCTCTTATAACTGCGCGAAAAGCATGTATCGTGATTAATCCAACGAAACAAGCTGTTTTAGACCGAAACGAGCTAAATCACAACACATTGGTTTTACGAGTGTTCCTCTGATACGCGTCAAAACTTTTTCTCTTAAACTGCGCGAAAAGCATGTATTTGTGCTTAATACAAGGAAACAAGCTGTTTTAGACCGAAACGAGCTAAATCACAACACATCGGTTTTACAAGTGTCCCTGTGACACGCGTCAAAACGTTTTCTCTTATAACAGCGCGAAAAGCATGTATTCGTGCCTAATGCAACTGAACAAGCTGTTTTAGTCCGAAACGAGCTAAATCACAACACATCGGTTTTTACAAGCGTTCCCCTGATACGCGTCTAAACTTTTTCACTTATAACTGCGCGAAAAGCATCTATTCCTGCTTAAAACAACGAAACAAGCTGTTTTAGACCAAGATGAGCTAAATCTGAACACATCGGTTTTACAAGTGTCCCTCTAATACGCGTCAAAACTTTTTCTTCTATAACTGCGCGAAAAGCATGTATTCGTGCTTAAAAACATCGAAACAAGCGGTTTTAGACCGAAACGAGCTAAGTCACAACACATCGGTTTTACAAGTATCCACGTGATACGCGTCAAACTTTTTCTCTTATAACTGCGCGAAAAGCATGTATTCGTGCTTAATCCAACGAAACAAGTTGTTTTAGACCGAAACGAGGTAAATCACAACACATCGGTTTTACAAGTTTTCCTCTGATAAGCGTCAAAACTTTTTCTCTTATAACTGCGCGAAAAGCATGTATTCGTGCTTAATAGAACGAAACAAGCTGTCTTAGACCGAAACGAGCTAAATCTGAACACATCGGTTTTACTAGTTCTCCTCTGATACGCGTCAAAACTTTTTCTCTTATAACTGCGCGAAAAGCATGTATTCGTGCTTAAAACAACGAAACAAGCTGTTTTATACCAAAACGAGCTATATCTGAACACATCGGTTTTACAAGTATCCACGTGATACGCGTCAAAACTTTTTCTCTTATAAATGCGCGAGAAGCATGTATTCGTGCTTAATACAACGAAACAAGCTGTGTTAGACAGAAACGAGCTAAATCTGAACACAGCGGTTTTACAAGTATCCACGTGATACGCGTCAAAACTTTTTCTCTTATAACTGCGCGAAAAGCATGTATTCGTGCTTAATACAACGAAACAAGCTGTTTTAGACCGAAACGAGCTAAATCACAACACATCGGTTTTACAAGTCTATCTAATACGCGTCAAAACGTTTTCTTCTATAACTGCGCGAAAAGCATGTATTCGTGCTTAAAACATCGAAACAAGCTGTTTTAGACCGAAACGAGGTAAATCACAACACATCGGTTTTACAAGTTTTCCTCAGATACGCGTCAAAACTTTTTCTCTTATAGCTGCGCGAAAAGCATGTATTCCTGCTTATTCCAACGAAACAAGCTGTTTTAGACCGAAACGAGTAAATCTGAACACATCGGTTTTACGTGTTCCTCTGATACGCGTCAAAACTTTTTTTCTTATAACTGCGCGAAAAGCATGTAGTCGTGCTTAATACAACGAAACAAGCTGTTTTAGACCGAAACGAGCTAAATCACAACACATCGGTTTTACAAGTGTTAATCTGATACGCGTCAAAACTTTTTCTCTTATAACTGCGCGAAAAGCATGTATTCGTGCCCCAATACAACGAAACAAGCTGTTTTAGACCGAAACGAGCTAAACCACAACACATCGGTTTTACGTCTCCCTAATAGGCGTCAAAACTTTTTCTCTTATAAATGCGCGAAAAGCATGTATTCGTGCTTAATACAACGAAACAAGCTGTGTTAGACAGAAACGAGCTAAATCTGAACACATCAACGTCAACACATACGCGTCAACTTTTTCTCTTATAACTGCGCGAAAAGCATGTATTCGTGATTAATCCAACGAAACAAGCTGTTTTAGACCGAAACGAGCTAAATCACAACACATTGGTTTTACGAGTGTTCCTCTGATACGCGTCAAAAACTTTTTCTCTTAAACTGCGCGAAAAGCATGTATTTGTGCTTAATACAAGGAAACAAGCTGTTTTAGACCGAAACGAGCTAAATCACAACACATCGGTTTTACAAGTGTCCCTGTGACACGCGTCAAAACGTTTTCTCTTATAACAGCGCGAAAAGCATGTATTCGTGCTTAATGCAACTGAACAAGCTGTTTTAGTCCGAAACGAGCTAAATCACAACACATCGGTTTTACAAGTGTTCCCCTGATACGCGTCTAAACTTTTTCACTTATAACTGCGCGAAAAGCATCTATTCCTGCTTAAAACAACGAAACAAGCTGTTTTAGACCAAGATGAGCTAAATCTGAACACATCGGTTTTACAAGTGTCCCTCTAATTACGCGTCAAAACTTTTTCTTCTATAACTGCGCGAAAAGCATGTATCGTGCTTAAAACATCGAAACAAGCGGTTTTAGACCGAAACGAGCTAAGTCACAACACATCGGTTTTACAAGTATCCACGTGATACGCGTCAAAACTTTTTCTCTTATAACTGCGCGAAAAGCATGTATTCGTGCTTAATCCAACGAAACAAGTTGTTTTAGACCGAAACGAGGTAAATCACAACACATCGGTTTTACAAGTTTTCCTCTGATAAGCGTCAAAACTTTTTCTCTTATAACTGCGCGAAAAGCATGTATTCGTGCTTAATAGAACGAAACAAGCTGTCTTAGACCGAAACGAGCTAAATCTGAACACATCGGTTTTACTAGTTCTCCTCTGATACGCGTCAAAACTTTTTCTCTTATAACTGCGCGAAAAGCATGTATTCGTGCTTAAAACAACGAAACAAGCTGTTTTATACCAAAACGAGCTATATCTGAACACATCGGTTTTACAAGTATCCACGTGATACGCGTCAAAACTTTTTCTCTTATAAATGCGCGAGAAGCATGTATTCATGCTTAATACAACGAAACAAGCTGTGTTAGACAGAAACGAGCTAAATCTGAACACAACCGGTTTTACAAGTATCCACGTGATACGCGTCAAAACTTTTTTCTCTTATAACTGCGCGAAAAGCATGTATTCGTGCTTAATACAACGAAACAAGCTGTTTAGACCGAAACGAGCTAAATCACAACACATCGGTTTTACAAGTCTATCTAATACGCGTCAAAACGTTTTCTTCTATAACTGCGCGAAAAGCATGTATTCGTGCTTAAAACATCGAAACAAGCTGTTTTAGACCGAAACGAGCTATATCTGAACACATCGGTTTTACAAGTATCCACGTGATACGCGTCAAAACGTGTTCTCTTATAAATGCGCGAAAAGCATGTATTCGTGCATAATACAACGAAACAAGCTGTGTTAGACCGAAACGAGCTATATCTGAACACGTCGGTTTTACAAGTATCCACGTGATACTCGTCAAAGCTTTTTCTCTTATAACTGCGCGAAAAGCATGTATTCGTGCTTAATACAACTAAACAAGCTTTTTTAGTCCGAAACGAGCTAAATCACAACACATCGGTTTTTACAAGTGTTCCTCTGATACGCGTCTAAACATTTTCTCTTATAGCTGCGAGAAAAGCATGTATTCGTGCTTAAAACAACGCAACAAGCTGTTTTAGCCTGAAACGAGCTAAATCACAACACATCGGTTTTACAAATGTTCCTCTGATACGCGTCAAAACTTTTTCTTCTATAACTGCGCGAAAAGCATGTATTCGTGCTTAAAACAACGAAACAAGCTGTTTTATACCAAAACGAGCTATATCTAAACACATCGGTTTTATAAGTATCCACGTGATACGCGTCAAAACTTTTTCTCTTATAACTGCGCGAAAAGCACGTATTCGTGCCTAATCCAACGAAACAAGCTGTTTTAGACCGAAACGAGGTAAATCACAACACATCGGTTTTACAAGTTTTCCTCTGATACGCGTCAAAACTTTTTTCTTATAACTGCGCGAAAAGCATGTATTCGTGCTTAATACAACAAAACAAGCTGTTTTAGACCGAAACGAGCTAAATCACAACACATTGGTTTTACGAGTGTTCCTCTGATACGCGTCAAAACTTTTTCTCTTATAACTGCGCGAAAAGCATGTATTCGTGCTTAATACAACGAAACAAGCTGTTTTAGACCGAAACGAGCTAAATCACAACATATTGGCTTTGCAAGTTCTCCTCTGATACGCGTCAAAACTTTTTCTCTTAAAACTGCGCGAAATGCATGTATTCGTGCTTAATACAACGAAACAAGCTGTTTTAGACCGAAACGAGCTATATCTGAACACGTCGGTTTTACAAGTATCCACGTGATACTCGTCAAAGCTTCTTCTCTTATAACTGCGCGAAAAGCATGTATTCGTGCTTAATACAACTAAACAAGCTTTTTTAGTCCGAAACGAGCTAAATCACAACACATCGGTTTTTACAAGTGTTCCTCTGATACGCGTCTAAACATTTTCTCTTATAGCTGCGAGAAAAGCATGTATTCGTGCTTAAAACAACGCAACAAGCTGTTTTAGTCCGAAACGAGCTAAATCACAACACATCGGTTTTACAAATGTTCCTCTGATACGCGTCAAAACTTTTTCTTCTATAACTGCGCGAAAAGCATGTATTCGTGCTTAAAACAACGAAACAAGCTGTTTTATACCAAAACGAGCTATATCTGAACACATCGGTTTTATAAGTATCCACGTGATACGCGTCAAAACTTTTTCTCTTATAACTGCGCGAAAAGCACGTATTCTTGCCTAATCCAACGAAACAAGCTGTTTTAGACCGAAACGAGGTAAATCACAACACATCGGTTTTACAAGTTTTCCTCTGATACGCGTCAAAACTTTTTTCTTATAACTGCGCGAAAAGCATGTATTCGTGCTTAATACAACAAAACAAGCTGTTTTAGACCGAAACGAGCTAAATCACAAAACATTGGTTTTACGAGTGTTCCTCTGATACGCGTCAAATCTTTTTCTCTTATATCTGCGCGAAAAGCATGTATTCGTGCTTAATACAACGAAACAAGCTGTTTTAGACCGAAACGAGCTAAATCACAACACATCGGTTTTACAAGTTTTCCTCTGAACGCGTCAAAACTTTTTCTCTTATAACTGCTCGAAAAGCATGTATTCGTCCCTAAAACAACGAAACAAGCTGTTTTAGACCGAGATGAGCTAAATCTGAACACATCGGTTTTACAAGTATCCACGTGATACGCGTCAAAACATTTTCTCTTATAACTGCGCGAAAAGCATGTATTCGTGCTTAATAGAACGAAACAAGCTGTCTTAGACCGAAACGAGCTAAATCTGAACACATCGGTTTTACAAGTTCTCCTCTGATACGCGTCAAAACTTTTTCTCTTATAACTGCGCGAAAAGCATGTATTCGTGCTTAAAACAACGAAACAAGCTGTTTTATACCAAAACGAGCTATATCTGAACACATCGGTTTTACAAGTATCCACGTGATACGCGTCAAAACTTTTTCTCTTATAAATGCGCGAGAAGCATGTATTCGTGCTTAATACAACGAAACAAGCTGTGTTAGACAGAAACGAGCTAAATCTGAACACACCGGTTTTACAAGTATCCACGTGATACGCGCCAAAACTTTTTCTCTTATAACTGCGCGAAAAGCATGTATTGGTGCTTAATACAACTAAACAAGCTTTTTTAGTCCGAAACGAGCTAAATCACAACACATCGGTTTTTACAAGTGTTCCTCTGATACGCGTCAAAACTTTTTCTCTTATAACTGCGCGAAAGCATGTATTCGTGCTTAAAACAACGAAACAAGCTGTTTTAGACCGAGATCAGGTAAATCTGAACACATCGGTTTTACAAGTGTCCCTCTAATACGCGTCAAAACTTTTTCTTCTATAACTGCGCGAAAAGCATGTATTCGTGCTTAAAACAACGAAACAAGCTGTTTTATACCAAAACGAGCTATATCTGAACACATCGGTTTTACAAGTATCCACGTGATACGCGTCAAAACGTTTTCTCTTATAACTGCGCGAAAAGCATGTATTCGTGCTTAATCCAACGAAACAAGCTGTTTTAGACCGAAACGAGGTAAATCACAACACATCGGTTTTACAAGTTTTCCTCAGATACGCGTCAAAACTTTTTCTCTTATAACTGCGCGAAAAGCATGTATTCGTGCTTAATACAACGCAACAAGCTGTTTTAGACCGAAACGAGCTAAACCACAACACATCGGTTTTACAAGTCTCCCTAATAGGCTTCAAAACTTTTTCTCTTATAAATGCGCGAAAAGCATGTATTCGTGCTTAATACAACGAAACAAGCTGTGTTAGACAGAAACGAGCTAAATCTGAACACATCAACGTCAACACATACGCGTCAACTTTTTCTCTTATAACTGCGCGAAAAGCATGTATTCGTGATTAATCCAACGAAACAAGCTGTTTTAGACCGAAACGAGCTAAATCACAACACATTGATTTTACGAGTGTTCCTCTGATACGCCTCAAAACTTTTTCTCTTAAACTGCGCGAAAAGCATGTATTCGTGCTTAATACAACGAAACAAGCTGTTTTAGACCGAAACGAGCTAAATCACAACACATCGGTTTTACAAGTGTCCCTGTGACACGCGTCAAAACGTTTTCTCTTATAACAGCGCGAAAAGCATGTATTCGTGCTTAATACAACTGAACAAGCTGTTTTAGTCTGAAACGAGCTAAATCACAACACATCGGTTTTACAAGTGTTCCCCTGATACGCGTCTAAACTTTTTCTCTTATAACTGCGCGAAAAGCATGTATTCCTGCTTATTCCAACGAAACAAGCTGTTTTAGACCGAAACGAGGTAAATCTGAACACATCGGTTTTACGTGTTCCTCTGATACGCGTCAAAACTTTTTTTCTTATAACTGCGCGAAAAGCATGTATTCGTGCCTAATACAACGAAACAAGCTGTTTTAGACCGAGACGAGCTAAATCACAACACATCGGTTTTACAAGTTTTCCTCTGATACACGTCAAAACTTTTTCTCTTATAACTGCGCGAAAAGCATGTATTCGTGCTTAAAACATCGAAACAAGCGGTTTTAGACCGAAACGAGCTAAATCACAACACATCGGTTTTACAAGTATCCACGTGATACGCGTCAAAACTTTTTCTCTTATAACTGCGCGAAAAGCATGTATTCGTGCTTAATCCAACGAAACAAGTTGTTTTAGACCGAGACGAGGTAAATCACAAACACATTGATTTTACGAGTGTTCCTCTGATACGCCTCAAAACTTTTTCTCTTAAACTGCGCGAAAAGCATGTATTCGTGGCTTAATACAACGAAACAAGCTGTTTTAGACCGAAACGAGCTAAATCACAACACATCGTTTTACAAGTGTCCCTGTGACACGCGTCAAAACGTTTTCTCTTATAACAGCGCGAAAAGCAATGTATTCGTGCTTAATACAACTGAACAAGCTGTTTTAGTCTGAAACGAGCTAAATCACAACACATCGGTTTTACAAGTGTTCCCCTGATACGCGTCTAAACTTTTTTCTCTTATAACTGCGCGAAAAGCATGTATTCCTGCTTATTCCAACGAAACAAGCTGTTTTAGACCGAAACGAGGTAAATCTGAACACATCGGTTTTACGTGTTCCTCTGATACGCGTCAAAACTTTTTTTCTTATAACTGCGCGAAAAGCATGTATTCGTGCCTAATACAACGAACAAGCTGTTTTAGACCGAGACGAGCTAAATCACAACACATCGGTTTTACAAGTTTTCCTCTGATACACGTCAAAACTTTTTCTCTTATAACTGCGCGAAAAGCATGTATTCGTGCTTAAAACATCGAAACAAGCGGTTTTAGACCGAAACGAGCTAAATCACAACACATCGGTTTTACAAGTATCCACGTGATACGCGTCAAAACTTTTTCTCTTATAACTGCGCGAAAAGCATGTATTCGTGCTTAATCCAACGAAACAAGTTGTTTTAGACCGAGACGAGGTAAATCACAACACATCGGTTTTACAAGTTTTCCTCAGATACGCGTCAAAACTTTTTCTCTTATAACTGCGCGAAAAGCATGTATTCCTGCTTAATCCAACGAAACAAGCTGTTTTAGACCGAAACGAGGTAAATCACAACACATCGGTTTTACAAGTTTTCCTCTGATACACGTCAAAACTTTTTCTCTTATAACTGCGCGAAAAGCATGTATTCGTGCTTATACAACGCAACAAGCTGTTTTAGACCGAAACGAGCTAAACCACAACACATCGGTTTTACAAGTCTCCCTAATAGGCGTCAAAACTTTTTCTCTTATAAATGCGCCGAAAAGCATGTATTCGTGCTTAATACAACGAAACAAGCTGTGTTAGACAGAAACGAGCTAAATCTGAACACATCAACGTCAACACATACGCGTCAACTTTTTCTCTTATAACTGCGCGAAAAGCATGTATTCGTGATTAATCCAACGAAACAAGCTGTTTTAGACCGAAACGAGCTAAATCACAACACATTGATTTTACGAGTGTTCCTCTGATACGCGTCAAAACTTTTTCTCTTAAACTGCGCGAAAAGCATGTATTCGTGCTTAATACAACGAAACAAGCTGTTTTAGACCGAAACGAGCTAAATCACCAACACATCGGTTTTACAAGTGTCCCTGTGACACGCGTCAAAACGTTTTCTCTTATAACAGCGCGAAAAGCATGTATTCGTGCTTAATACAACTGAACAAGCTGTTTTAGTCTGAAACGAGCTAAATCACAACACATCGGTTTTACAAGTGTTCCCCTGATACGCGTCTAAACTTTTTCTCTTATAACTGCGCGAAAAGCATGTATTCCTGCTTATTCCAACGAAACAAGCTGTTTTAGACCGAAACGAGGTAAATCTGAACACATCGGTTTTACGTGTTCCTCTGATACGCGCCAACTTTTTCTCTTATAACTGCGCGAAAAGCATGTATTCGTGATTAATCCAACGAAACAAGCTGTTTTAGACCGAAACGAGCTAAATCACAACATATTGGCTTTGCAAGTTCTCCTCTGATACGCGTCAAAACTTTTTCTCTTAAAACTGCGCGAAATGCATGTATTCGTGCTTAATACAACGAAACAAGCTGTTTTAGACCGAAACGAGCTATATCTGAACACATCGGTTTTACAAGTATCCACGTGATACGCGTCAAAACGTTTTCTCTTATAAATGCGCGAAAAGCATGTATTCGTGCATAATAAAACGAAACAAGCTGTGTTAGACCGAAACGAGCTATATCTGAACACGTCGGTTTTACAAGTATCCACGTGATACTCGTCAAAGCTTTTTCTCTTATAACTGCGCGAAAAGCATGTATTCGTGCTTAATACAACTAAACAAGCTTTTTTAGTCCGAAACGAGCTAAATCACAACACATCGGTTTTTACAAGTGTTCCTCTGATACGCGTCTAAACATTTTCTCTTATAGCTGCGAGAAAAGCATGTATTCGTGCTTAAAACAACGCAACAAGCTGTTTTAGTCCGAAACGAGCTAAATCACAACACATCGGTTTCACAAATGTTCCTCTGATACGCGTCAAAACTTTTTCTTCTATAACTGCGCGAAAAGCATGTATTCGTGCTTAAAACAACGAAACAAGCTGTTTTATACCAAAACGAGCTATATCTGAACACATCGGTTTTATAAGTATCCACGTGATACGCGTCAAAACTTTTTCTCTTATAACTGCGCGAAAAGCACGTATTCGTGCTTAATCCAACGAAACAAGCTGTTTTAGACCGAAACGAGGTAAATCGCAACACATCGGTTTTACAAGTTTTCCTCTGATACGCGTCAAAACTTTTTTCTTATAACTGCGCGAAAAGCATGTATTCGTGCTTAATACAACAAAACAAGCTGTTTTAGACCGAAACGAGCTAAATCACAACACATTGGTTTTACGAGTTTTCCTCTGATACGCGTCAAAACTTTTTCTCTTTAACTGCGCGAAAAGCATGTATTCGTGCTTAATACAACGAAACAAGCTGTTTTAGACCGAAACGAGCTAAATCACAACACATCGGTTTTACAAGTTTTCCTCTGAACGCGTCAAAACTTTTTCTCTTATAACTGCTCGAAAAGCATGTATTCGTGCCTAAAACAACGAAACAAGCTGTTTTAGACCGAAAGGAGCTAAATCTGAACACATCGGTTTTACAAGTGTCCTTGTGACACGCGTCAAAACTTTTTCTCTTATAACTGCGCGAAAAGCATGTATTCGTGATTAATCCAACGAAACAAGCTGTTTTTGACCGAAACGAGGTAAATCTGAACACATCGGTTTTACAAGTGTCCCTGTGGCACGCGTCAAAACTTTTTTCTCTCATAACTGCGTGAAAAGTTGTATTCTTGCTTAATACAACGATACAAGCTGTTTTAGACCGAAACGAGCTAAATCTGAACACATCAGTTTTACAAGTGCCCATGTGATACGCGTCAAAACTTTTTTCTCTTATAACTGCGCGAAAAGCATGTATTCGTGCCTAATCCAACGAAACAAGCTGTTTGAGGAGACCGAAACGAGGTAAATCACAACACATCGGTTTTACAAGTTTTCCTCTGATACGCGTCAAAACTTTTTCTCTTATAACTGCGCGAAAAGCATGTATTCGTGCTTAATAGAACGAAACAAGCTGTCTTAGACCGAAACGAGCTAAATCTGAACACATCGGTTTTACTAGTTCTCCTCTGATACGCGTCAAAACTTTTTCTCTTATAACTGCGCGAAAAGCATGTATTCGTGCTTAATCCAACGAAACAAGCTGTTTTAGACCGAAACGAGCTAAATCTGAATACATCGGTTTTACAAGTGTTCCTCTGATACGCGTCAAAACTTTTTCTCTTATAACTGCGCGAAAAGCATGTATTCGTGCTTAAAACAACGAAACAAGCTGTTTTATACCAAAACGAGCTATATCTGAACACATCGGTTTTACAAGTATCCACGTGATACGCGCCAACTTTTTCTCTTATAACTGCGCGAAAAGCATGTATTCGTGATTAATCCAACGAAACAAGCTGTTTTAGACCGAAACGAGCTAAATCACAACATATTGGCTTTGCAAGTTCTCCTCTGATACGCGTCAAAACTTTTTCTCTTAAAACTGCGCGAAATGCATGTATTCGGGCTTAATACAACGCAACAAGCTGTTTTAGACCGAAACGAGCTATATCTGAACACATCGGTTTTACAAGTATCCACGTGATACGGGTCAAAACGTTTTCTCTTATAAATGCGCGAAAAGCATGTATTCGTGCATAATAAAACGAAACAAGCTGTGTTAGACCGAAACGAGCTATATCTGAACACGTCGGTTTTACAAGTATCCACGTGATACTCGTCAAAGCTTTTTCTCTTATAACTGCGCGAAAAGCATGTATTCGTGCTTAATACAACTAAACAAGCTTTTTTAGTCCGAAACGAGCTAAATCTGAACACATCGGTTTTACAAGTGTCCCTGTGACACGCGTCAAAACGTTTTCTCTTATAACTGCTCGAAAAGCATGTATTCGTGATTAATCCAACGAAACAAGCTGTTTTAGACCGAAACGAGGTAAATCACAACATATTGGCTTTGCAAGTTCTCCTCTGATACGCGTCAAAACTTTTTCTCTTAAAACTGCGCGAAATGCATGTATTCGTGCTTATTACAACGAAACAAGCTGTTTTAGACCGAAACGAGCTATATCTGAACACGTCGGTTTTAATAGTATCCACGTGATACTCGTCAAAGCTTCTTCTCTTATAACTGCGCGAAAAGCATGTATTCGTGCTTAATACAACTAAACAAGCTTTTTTAGTCCGAAACGAGCTAAATCACAACACATCGGTTTTTACAAGTGTTCCTCTGATACGCGTCTAAACATTTTCTCTTATAGCTGCGAGAAAAGCATGTATTCGTGCTTAAAACAACGCAACAAGCTGTTTTAGTCCGAAACGAGCTAAATCACAACACATCGGTTTTACAAATGTTCCTCTGATACGCGTCAAAACTTTTTCTTCTATAACTGCGCGAAAAGCATGTATTCGTGCTTAAAACAACGAAACAAGCTGTTTTATACCAAAACGAGCTATATCTGAACACATCGGTTTTATAAGTATCCACGTGATACGCGTCAAAACTTTTTCTCTTATAACTGCGCGAAAAGCACGTATTCGTGCCTAATCCAACGAAACAAGCTGTTTTAGACCGAAACGAGGTAAATCACAACACATCGGTTTTACAAGTTTTCCTCTGATACGCGTCAAAACTTTTTCTCTTATAACTGCGCGAAAAGCATGTATTCGTGCTTAATACAACGAAACAAGCTGTTTTAGACCGAAACGAGCTAAATCACAACACATCGGTTTTACAAGTTTTCCTCTGAACGCGTCAAAACTTTTTCTCTTATAACTGCTCGAAAAGCATGTATTCGTCCTTAAAACAACGAAAAGGCTGTTTTAGACCGAGATGAGCTAAATCTGAACACATCGGTTTTACAAGTATCCACGTGATACGCGTCAAAACTTTTTCTCTTATAACTGCGCGAAAAGCATGTATTCGTGCTTAATCCAACGAAACAAGCTGTTTTAGACCGAAACGAGCTAAATCTGAATACATCGGTTTTACAAGTGTCCCTGTGAGACGCGTCAAAACTTTTTCTCTTATAACAGCGCGAAAATCATGTATTCTTGCTTATCAAAACGAAACAAGCTGTTTTAGACCGAAACGAGCTAAATCTGAACACATCGGTTTTACAAGTGTCCCTGTGACACGCGTCAAAACGTTTTCTCTAATAACTGCTCGAAAAGCATGTATTCGTGATTAATCCAACGAAACAAGCTGTTTTAGACCGAAACGAGCTAAATCACAACATATTGGCTTTGCAAGTTCTCCTCTGGTACGCGTCAAAACTTTTTCTCTTAAAACTGCGCGAAATGCATGTATTCGTGCTTAATACAACGAAACAAGTTGTTTTAGACCGAAACGAGCTATATCTGAACACGTCGGTTTTACAAGTATCCACGTGATACTCGTCAAAGCTTCTTCTCTTATAACTGCGCGAAAAGCATGTATTCGTGCTTAATACAACTAAACAAGCTTTTTTAGTCCGAAACGAGCTAAATCACAACACATCGGTTTTTACAAGTGTTCCTCTGATACGCGTCTAAACATTTTCTCTTATAGCTGCGAGAAAAGCATGTATTCGTGCTTAAAACAACGCAAAAGCTGTTTTAGTCCGAAACGAGCTAAATCACAACACATCGGTTTTACAAATGTTCCTCTGATACGCGTCAAAACTTTTGCTCTTATAACTGCGCGAAAAGCATGTATTCGTGCTTAAAACAACGAAACAAGCTGTTTTAGACCGAGATGAGCTAAATCTGAACACATCGGTTTTACAAGTGTCCCTCTAATACGCGTCAAAACTTTTTCTTCTATAACTGCGCGAAAAGCATGTATTCGTGCTTAAAACAACAAAACAAGCTGTTTTATACCAAAACGAGCTATATCTGAACACATCGGTTTTACAAGTATCCACGTGATACGCGTCAAAACGTTTTCTCTTATAACTGCGCGAAAAGCATGTATTCGTGCTTAATCCAACGAAACAAGCTGTTTTAGACCGAAACGAGGTAAATCACAACACATCGGTTTTACAAGTTTTCCTCAGATACGCGTCAAAACTTTTTCTCTTATAACTGCGCGAAAAGCATGTATTCCTGCTTATTCCAACGAAACAAGCTGTTTTAGACCGAAACGAGGTAAATCTGAACACATCGGTTTTACGTGTTCCTCTGATACGCGTCAAAACTTTTTTTCTTATAACTGCGCGAAAAGCTTGTATTCGTGCTTAATACAACGAAACAAGCTGTTTTAGACCGAAACGAGCTAAATCACAACACATCGGTTTTACAAGTGTTAATCTGATACGCGTCAAAACTTTTTCTCTTATAACTGCGCGAAAAGCATGTATTCGTGCTTAATACAACGAAACAAGCTGTTTTAGACCGAAACGAGCTAAACCACAACACATCGGTTTTACGTCTCCCTAATAGGCGTCAAAACTTTTTCTCTTATAAATGCGCGAAAAGCATGTATTCGTGCTTAATACAACGAAACAAGCTGTGTTAGACAGAAACGAGCTAAATCTGAACACATCAACGTCAACACATACGCGTCAACTTTTTCTCTTATAACTGCGCGAAAAGCATGTATTCGTGATTAATCCAACGAAACAAGCTGTTTTAGACCGAAACGAGCTAAATCACAACACATTGGTTTTACGAGTGTTCCTCTGATACGCGTCAAAACTTTTTCTCTTAAACTGCGCGAAAAGCATGTATTTGTGCTTAATACAAGGAAACAAGCTGTTTTAGACCGAAACGAGCTAAATCACAACACATCGGTTTTACAAGTGTCCCAGTGACACGCGTCAAAACGTTTTCTCTTATAACAGCGCGAAAAGCATGTATTCGTGCTTAATACAACTGAACAAGCTGTTTTAGTCCGAAACGAGCTAAATCACAACACATCGGTTTTACAAGTGTTCCCCTGATACGCGTCTAAACTTTTTCTCTTATAACTGCGCGAAAAGCATGTATTCCTGCTTAAAACAACGAAACAAGCTGTTTTAGACCAAGATGAGCTAAATCTGAACACATCGGTTTTACAAGTGTCCCTCTAATACGCGTCAAAACTTTTTCTTCTATAACTGCGCGAAAAGCATGTATTCGTGCTTAAAACATCGAAACAAGCGGTTTTAGACCGAAACGAGCTAAGTCACAACACATCGGTTTTACAAGTATCCACGTGATACGCGTCAAAACTTTTTCTCTTATAACTGCGCGAAAAGCATGTATTCGTGCTTAATCCAACGAAACAAGTTGTTTTAGACCGAAACGAGGTAAATCACAACACATCGGTTTTACAAGTTTTCCTCTGATAAGCGTCAAAACTTTTTCTCTTATAACTGCGCGAAAAGCATGTATTCGTGCTTAATAGAACGAAACAAGCTGTCTTAGACCGAAACGAGCTAAATCTGAACACATCGGTTTTACTAGTTCTCCTCTGATACGCGTCAAAACTTTTTCTCTTATAACTGCGCGAAAAGCATGTATTCGTGCTTAAAACAACGAAACAAGCTGTTTTATACCAAAACGAGCTATATCTGAACACATCGGTTTTACAAGTATCCACGTGATACGCGTCAAAACTTTTTCTCTTATAAATGCGCGAGAAGCATGTATTCGTGCTTAATACAACGAAACAAGCTGTGTTAGACAGAAACGAGCTAAATGTGAACACACCGGTTTTACAAGTATCCACGTGATACGCGTCAAAACTTTTTCTCTTATAACTGCGCGAAAAGCATGTATTCGTGCTTAATACAACGAAACAAGCTGTTTTAGACCGAAACGAGCTAAATCACAACACATCGGTTTTACAAGTCTATCTAATACGCGTCAAAACGTTTTCTTCTATAACTGCGCGAAAAGCATGTATTCGTGCTTAAAACATCGAAACAAGCTGTTTTAGACCGAAACGAGCTATATCTGAACACATCGGTTTTACAAGTATCCACGTGATACGCGTCAAAACGTTTTCTCTTATAAATGCGCGAAAAGCATGTATTCGTGCATAATACAACGAAACAAGCTGTGTTAGACCGAAACGAGCTATATCTGAACACGTCGGTTTTACAAGTATCCACGTGATACTCGTCAAAGCTTTTTCTCTTATAACTGCGCGAAAAGCATGTATTCGTGCTTAATACAACTAAACAAGCTTTTTTAGTCGGAAACGAGCTAAATCACAACACATCGGTTTTTACAAGTGTTCCTCTGATACGCGTCTAAACATTTTCTCTTATAGCTGCGAGAAAAGCATGTATTCGTGCTTAAAACAACGCAACAAGCTGTTTTAGTCCGAAACGAGCTAAATCACAACACATCGGTTTTACAAATGTTCCTCTGATACGCGTCAAAACTTTTTTCTTCTATAACTGCGCGAAAAGCATGTATTCGTGCTTAAAACAACGAAACACGCTGTTTTATACCAAAACGAGCTATATCTGAACACATCGGTTTTATAAGTATCCACGTGATACGCGTCAAAACTTTTTCTCTTATAACTGCGCGAAAAGCACGTATTCGTGCCTAATCCAACGAAACAAGCTGTTTTAGACCGAAACGAGGTAAATCACAACACATCGGTTTTACAAGTTTTCCTCTGATACGCGTCAAAACTTTTTTCTTATAACTGCGCGAAAAGCATGTATTCGTGCTTAATACAACAAAACAAGCTGTTTTAGACCGAAACGAGCTAAATCACAACACATTGGTTTTACGAGTGTTCCTCTGATACGCGTCAAACTTTTTCTCTTATAACTGCGCGAAAAGCATGTATTCGTGCTTAATACAACGAACAAGCTGTTTTAGACCGAAACGAGCTAAATCACAACACATCGGTTTTACAAGTTTTCCTCTGAACGCGTCAAAACTTTTTCTCTTATAACTGCTCGAAAAGCATGTATTCGTCCTTAAAACAACGAAACAAGCTGTTTTAGACCGAGATGAGCTAAATCTGAACACATCGGTTTTACAAGTATCCACGTGATACGCGTCAAAACTTTTTCTCTTAAAACTGCGCGAAATGCATGTATTCGTGCTTAATACAACGAAACAAGCTGTTTTAGACCGAAACGAGCTATATCTGAACACGTCGGTTTTACAAGTATCCACGTGATACTCGTCAAAGCTTCTTCTCTTATAACTGCGCGAAAAGCATGTATTCGTGCTTAATACAACTAAACAAGCTTTTTTAGTCCGAAACGAGCTAAATCACAACACATCGGTTTTTACAAGTGTTCCTCTGATACGCGTCTAAACATTTTCTCTTATAGCTGCGAGAAAAGCATGTATTCGTGCTTAAAACAACGCAACAAGCTGTTTTAGTCCGAAACAACACATCGGTTTTACAAATGTTCCTCTGATACGCGTCAAAACTTTTTCTTCTATAACTGCGCGAAAAGCATGTATTCGTGCTTAAAACAACGAAACAAGCTGTTTTATACCAAAACGAGCTATATCTGAACACATCGGTTTTATAAGTATCCACGTGATACGCGTCAAAACTTTTTCTCTTATAACTGCGCGAAAAGCACGTATTCGTGCCTAATCCAACGAAACAAGCTGTTTTAGACCGAAACGAGGTAAATCACAACACATCGGTTTTACAAGTTTTCCTCTGATACGCGTCAAAACTTTTTTCTTCTATAACTGCGCGAAAAGCATGTATTCGTGCTTAAAACAACGAAACACGCTGTTTTATACCAAAACGAGCTATATCTGAACACATCGGTTTTATAAGTATCCACGTGATACGCGTCAAAACTTTTTCTCTTATAACTGCGCGAAAAGCACGTATTCGTGCCTAATCCAACGAAACAAGCTGTTTTAGACCGAAACGAGGTAAATCACAACACATCGGTTTTACAAGTTTTCCTCTGATACGCGTCAAAACTTTTTTTCTTATAACTGCGCGAAAAGCATGTATTCGTGCTTAATACAACAAAACAAGCTGTTTTAGACCGAAACGAGCTAAATCACAACACATTGGTTTTACGAGTGTTCCTCTGATACGCGTCAAAACTTTTTCTCTTATAACTGCGCGAAAAGCATGTATTCGTGCTTAATACAACGAAAACAAGCTGTTTTAGACCGAAACGAGCTAAATCACAACACATCGGTTTTACAAGTTTTCCTCTGAACGCGTCAAAACTTTTTCTCTTATAACTGCTCGAAAAGCATGTATTCGTCCTTAAAACAACGAAACAAGCTGTTTTAGACCGAGATGAGCTAAATCTGAACACATCGGTTTTACAAGTATCCACGTGATACGCGTCAAAACTTTTTCTCTTATAACTGCGCGAAAAGCATGTATTCGTGCTTAATCCAACGAAACAAGCTGTTTTAGACCGAAACGAGCTAAATCTGAATACATCGGTTTTACAAGTGTCCCTGTGAGACGCGTCAAAACTTTTTCTCTTATAACAGCGCGAAAATCATGTATTCTTGCTTATCAAAACGAAACAAGCTGTTTTAAACCGAAACGAGCTAAATCTGAACACATCGGTTTTACAAGTGTCCCTGTGACACGCGTCAAAACGTTTTCTCTTATAACTGCTCGAAAAGCATGTATTCGTGATTAATCCAACGAAACAAGCTGTTTTAGACCGAAACGAGCTAAATCACAACATATTGGCTTTGCAAGTTCTCCTCTGATACGCGTCAAAACTTTTTCTCTTAAAACTGCGCGAAATGCATGTATTCGTGCTTAATACAACGAAACAAGCTGTTTTAGACCGAAACGAGCTATATCTGAACACGTCGGTTTTACAAGTATCCGCGTGATACTCGTCAAAGCTTCTTCTCTTATAACTGCGCGAAAAGCATGTATTCGTGCTTAATACAACTAAACAAGCTTTTTTAGTCCGAAACGAGCTAAATCACAACACATCGGTTTTTACAAGTGTTCCTCTGATACGCGTCTAAACATTTTCTCTTATAGCTGCGAGAAAAGCATGTATTCGTGCTTAAAACAACGCAACAAGCTGTTTTAGTCCGAAACAACACATCGGTTTTACAAATGTTCCTCTGATACGCGTCAAAACTTTTTCTTCTATAACTGCGCGAAAAGCATGTATTCGTGCTTAAAACAACGAAACAAGCTGTTTTATACCAAAACGAGCTATATCTGAACACATCGGTTTTATAAGTATCCACGTGATACGCGTCAAAACTTTTTCTCTTATAACTGCGCGAAAAGCACGTATTCGTGCCTAATCCAACGAAACAAGCTGTTTTAGACCGAAACGAGGTAAATCACAACACATCGGTTTTACAAGTTTTCCTCTGATACGCGTCAAAACTTTTTTCTTATAACTGCGCGAAAAGCATGTATTCGTGCTTAATACAACAAAACAAGCTGTTTTAGACCGAAACGAGCTAAATCACAACACATTGGTTTTACGAGTGTTCCTCTGATACGCGTCAAAACTTTTTCTCTTATAACTGCGCGAAAAGCATGTATTCGTGCTTAATACAACGAAACAAGCTGTTTTAGACCGAAACGAGCTAAATCACAACACATCGGTTTTACAAGTTTTCCTCTGAACGCGTCAAAACTTTTTCTCTTATAACTGCTCGAAAAGCATGTATTCGTCCTTAAAACAACGAAACAAGCTGTTTAGACCGAGATGAGCTAAATCTGAACACATCGGTTTTACAAGTATCCACGTGATACGCGTCAAAACTTTTTCTCTTATAACTGCGCGAAAAGCATGTATTCGTGCTTAATCCAACGAAACAAGCTGTTTTAGACCGAAACGAGCTAAATCTGAATACATCGGTTTTACAAGTGTCCCTGTGAGACGCGTCAAAACTTTTTCTCTTGTAACAGCGCGAAAATCATGTATTCTTGCTTATCAAAACGAAACAAGCTGTTTTAGACCGAAACGAGCTAAATCTGAACACATCGGTTTTACAAGTGTCCCTGTGACACGCGTCAAAACGTTTTCTCTTATAACTGCTCGAAAAGCATGTATTCGTGATTAATCCAACGAAACAAGCTGTTTTAGACCGAAACGAGCTAAATCACAACATATTGGCTTTGCAAGTTCTCCTCTGATACGCGTCAAAACTTTTTCTCTTAAAACTGCGCGAAATGCATGTATTCGTGCTTAATACAACGAAACAAGCTGTTTTAGACCGAAACGAGCTATATCTGAACACGTCGGTTTTACAAGTATCCACGTGGTACTCGTCAAAGCTTCTTCTCTTATAACTGCGCGAAAAGCATGTATTCGTGCTTAATACAACTAAACAAGCTTTTTTAGTCCGAAACGAGCTAAATCACAACACATCGGTTTTTACAAGTGTTCCTCTGATACGCGTCTAAACCTCTTATAGCTGCGAGAAAAGCATGTATTCGTGCTTAAAACAACGCAACAAGCTGTTTTAGTCCGAAACGAGCTAAATCACAACACATCGGTTTTACAAATGTTCCTCTGATACGCGTCAAAACTTTTTCTCTTATAACTGCGCGAAAAGCATGTATTCGTGCTTAAAACAACGAAACAAGCTGTTTTAGACCGAGATGAGCTAAATCTGAACACATCGGTTTTACAAGTGTCCCTCTAATACGCGTCAAAACTTTTTCTTCTATAACTGCGCGAAAAGCATGTATTCTTGCTTAAAACAACGAAACAAGCTGTTTTATACCAAAACGAGCTATATCTGAACAAATCGGTTTTACAAGTATCCACGTGATACGCGTCAAAAACGTTTTCTCTTATAACTGCGCGAAAAGCATGTATTCGTGCTTAATCTAACGAAACAAGCTGTTTTAGACCGAAACGAGGTAAATCACAACACATCGGTTTTACAAGTTTTCCTCAGATACGCGTCAAAACTTTTTCTCTTATAACTGCGCGAAAAGCATGTATTCCTGCTTATTCCAACGAAACAAGCTGTTTTAGACCGAAACGAGGTAAATCTGAACACATCGGTTTTAACGTGTTCCTCTGATACGCGTCAAAACTTTTTTTTCTTATAACTGCGCGAAAAGCATGTAGTCGTGCTTAATACAACGAAACAAGCTGTTTTAGACCGAAACGAGCTAAATCACAAACATCGGTTTTACAAGTTTTCCTCTGATACACGTCAAAACTTTTTCTCTTATAACTGCGCGAAAAGCTTGTATTCGTGCTTAATACAACGAAACAAGCTGTTTTAGACCGAAACGAGCTAAATCACAACACATCGGTTTTACAAGTGTTAATCTGATACGCGTCAAAACTTTTCTCTTATAACTGCGCGAAAAGCATGTATTCGTGCTTAATACAACGAAACAAGCTGTTTTAGACCGAAACGAGCTAAACCACAACACATCGGTTTTACGTCTCCCTAATAGGCGTCAAAACTTTTTCTCTTATAAATGCGCGAAAAGCATGTATTCGTGCTTAATACAACGAAACAAGCTGTGTTAGACAGAAACGAGCTAAATCTGAACACATCAACGTCAACACCTACGCGTCAACTTTTTCTCTTATAACTGTGCGAAAAGCATGTATTCGTGATTAATCCAACGAAACAAGCTGTTTTAGGACCGAAACGAGCTAAATCACAACACATTGGTTTTACGAGTGTTCCTCTGATACGCGTCAAAACTTTTTCTCTTAAAGTGCGCGAAAAAGCATGTATTTGTGCTTAATACAAGGAAACAAGCTGTTTTTAGACCGAAACGAGCTAAATCACAACACATCGGTTTTACAAGTGTCCCTGTGACACGCGTCAAAACGTTTTCTCTTATAACAGCGCGAAAAGCATGTATTCGTGCTTAATACAACTGAACAAGCTGTTTTAGTTCGAAACGAAACTAAATCACAACACATGCGTTTTACAAGTGTTCCCCTGATACGCGTCTAAACTTTTTCTCTTATAACTGCGCGAAAAGCATGTATTCGTGCTTAAAACAACGAAACAAGCTGTTTTAGACCAAGATGAGCTAAATCTGAACACATCGGTTTTACAAGTGTCCTCTAATACGCGTCAAAACTTTTTCTTCTATAACTGCGCGAAAAGCATGTATTCGTGCTTAAAACATCGAAACAAGCGGTTTTAGACCGAAACGAGCTAAGTCACAACACATCGGTTTTACAAGTATCCACGTGATACGCGTCAAAACTTTTTCTCTTATAACTGCGCGAAAAGCATGTATTCGTGCTTAATCCAACGAAACAAGTTGTTTTAGACCGAAACGAGGTAAATCACAACACATCGGTTTTACAAGTTTTCCTCTGATAAGCGTCAAAACTTTTTCTCTTATAACTGCGCGAAAAGCATGTATTCGTGCTTAATAGAACGAAACAAGCTGTCTTAGACCGAAACGAGCTAAATCTGAACACATCGGTTTTACTAGTTCTCCTCTGATACGCGTCAAAACTTTTTCTCTTATAACTGCGCGAAAAGCATGTATTCGTGCTTAAAACAACGAAACAAGCTGTTTTATACCAAAACGAGCTATATCTGAACACATCAGTTTTACAAGTATCCACGTGATACGCGTCAAAACTTTTTCTCTTATAAATGCGCGAGAAGCATGTATTCGTGCTTAATACAACGAAACAAGCTGTGTTAGACAGAAACGAGCTAAATCTGAACACACCGGTTTTACAAGTATCCACGTGATACGCGTCAAAACTTTTTCTCTTATAACTGCGCGAAAAGCATGTATTCGTGCTTAATACAACGAAACAAGCTGTTTTAGACCGAAACGAGCTAAATCACAACACATCGGTTTTACAAGTTTTCCTCAGATACGCGTCAAAACGTTTTCTCTTATAACTGCGCGAAAAGCATGTATTCCTGCTTATTCCAACGAAACAAGCTGTTTTAGACCGAAACGAGGTAAATCTGAACACATCGGTTTTACGTGTTCCTCTGATACGCGTCAAAACTTTTTTTCTTATAACTGCGCGAAAAGCATGTAGTCGTGCTTAATACAACGAAACAAGCTGTTTTAGACCGAAACGAGCTAAATCACAACACATCGGTTTTACAAGTTTTCCTCTGATACACGTCAAAACTTTTTCTCTTATAACTGCGCGAAAAGCTTGTATTCGTGCTTAATACAACGAAACAAGCTGTTTTAGACCGAAACGAGCTAAATCACAACACATCGGTTTTACAAGTGTTAATCTGATACGCGTCAAAACTTTTTCTCTTATAACTGCGCGAAAACATGTATTCGTGCTTAATACAACGAAACAAGCTGTTTTAGACCGAAACGAGCTAAACCACAACACATCGGTTTTACGTCTCCCTAATAGGCGTCAAAACTTTTTCTCTTATAAATGCGCGAAAAGCATGTATTCGTGCTTAATACAACGAAACAAGCTGTGTTTAGACAGAAACGAGCTAAATCTGAACACATCAACGTCAACACCTACGCGTCACTTTTTCTCTTATAACTGCGCGAAAAGCATGTATTCGTGATTAATCCAACGAAACAAGCTGTTTTAGACCGAAACGAGCTAAATCACAACACATTGGTTTTACGAGTGTTCCTCTGATACGCGTCAAAACTTTTTCTCTTAAACTGCGCGAAAAGCATGTATTTGTGCTTAATACAAGGAAACAAGCTGTTTTAGACCGAAACGAGCTAAATCACAACACATCGGTTTTACAAGTGTCCCTGTGACACGCGTCAAAACGTTTTCTCTTATAACAGCGCGAAAAGCATGTATTCGTGCTTAATACAACTGAACAAGCTGTTTTAGTTCGAAACGAACTAAATCACAACACATCGGTTTTACAAGTGTTCCCCTGATACGCGTCTAAACTTTTTCTCTTATAACTGCGCGAAAAGCATGTATTCGTGCTTAAAACAACGAAACAAGCTGTTTTAGACCAAGATGAGCTAAATCTGAACACATCGGTTTGACAAGTGTCCCTCTAATACGCGTCAAAACTTTTTCTTCTATAACTGCGCGAAAAGCATGTATTCGTGCTTAAAACATCGAAACAAGCGGTTTTAGACCGAAACGAGCTAAGTCACAACACATCGGTTTTACATGTATCCACGTGATACGCGTCAAAACTTTTCTCTTATAACTGCGCGAAAAGCATGTATTCGTGCTTAATCCAACGAAACAAGTTGTTTTAGACCGAAACGAGGTAAATCACAACACATCGGTTTTACAAGTTTTCCTCTGATAAGCGTCAAAACTTTTTCTCTTATAACTGCGCGAAAAGCATGTATTCGTGCTTAATAGAACGAAACAAGCTTGTCTTAGACCGAAACGAGCTAAATCTGAACACATCGGTTTTACTAGTTCTCCTCTGATACGCGTCAAAACTTTTTCTCTTATAACTGCGCGAAAAGCATGTATTCGTGCTTAAAACAACGAAACAAGCTGTTTTATACCAAAACGAGCTATATCTGAACACATCAGTGTTTACAAGTATCCACGTGATACGCGTCAAAACTTTTTCTCTTATAAATGCGCGAGAAGCATGTATTCGTGCTTAATACAACGAAACAAGCTGTGTTAGACAGAAACGAGCTAAATCTGAACACACCGGTTTTACAAGTATCCACGTGATACGCGTCAAAACTTTTTCTCTTATAACTGCGCGAAAAGCATGTATTCGTGCTTAATACAACGAAACAAGCTGTTTTAGACCGAAACGAGCTAAATCACAACACATCGGTTTTACAAGTCTATCTAATACGCGTCAAAACGTTTTCTTCTATAACTGCGCGAAAAGCATGTATTCGTGCTTAAAACATCGAAACAAGCGGTTTTAGACCGAAACGAGCTAAATCACAACACATCGGTTTTACAAGTATCCACGTGATACGCGTCAAAACTTTTTCTCTTATAACTGCGCGAAAAGCATGTATTCGTGCTTAATCCAACGAACAAGTTGTTTTCCTCTGATACGCGTCAAAACTTTTTCTCTTATAACTACCCGAAAAGCATGTATCGTGCTTAATAGAACGAAACAAGCTGTTTTAGACCGAAACGAGCTAAATCTGAACACATCGGTTTTACAAGTTCTCCTCTGATACGCGTCAAAACCTTATAACTGCGCGAAAAGCATGTATTCGTGCTTAATACACGAAACAAGCTGTTTTAGACCGAAACGAGCTAAATCACAACACATCGGTTTTACAAGTTCTCTGCTACGCGTCAAAACTTTTTCTCTTATAACTACGCGAAAAGCATGTATTCTTGCTTAATACAACGAAACAAGCTGTTTTAGACCGAAACGAGCTATATCTGAACACATCGGTTTACAAGTATCCACGTGATACGCGTCAGAACGTTTTCTCTTATAAATGCGCGAAAAGCATGTATTCGTGCTTAATAGAACGAAACAAGCTGTTTTAGACCGAAACGAGCTAAATCTGAACACATCGGTTTTACAAGTATCCACGTGATACTCGTCAAAGCTTTTTCTCTTATAACTGCGCGAAAAGCATGTATTCGTGCCTAATACAACTAAACAAGCTTTTTTAGTCCGAAACGAGCTAAATCACAACACATCGGTTTTTACAAGTGTTCCTCTGATACGCGTCTATACTTTTTCTCTTTTAACTGCGGAAAAGCATGTATTTGTGCTCAAAACAACGAAACAAGCTGTTTTAGTCCGAAACGAGCTAAATCACAACACATCGATTTTACAAGTGTTCCTCTGATACGCGTCAAAACTTTTTCTCTTATAACTGCGCGAAAAGCATGTATTCGTGCTTAAAACAACGAAACAAGCTGTTTTAGACCGAGATGAGCTAAATCTGAACACATCGGTTTTACAAGTGTCCCTCTAATACGCGTCAAAACTTTTTCTTCTATAACTGCGCGAAAAGCATGTATTCCTGCTTAAAACAACGAAACAAGCGGTTTTAGACCGAAACGAGCTAAATCACAACACATCGGTTTTACAAGTTTTCCTCTGATACACGTCAAAACTTTTTCTCTTATAACTGTGCGAAAAGCTTGTATTCCTGCTTAATACAACGAAACAAGCTGTTTTAGACCGAAACGAGCTAAATCACAACACATCGGTTTTACAAGTGTTAATCTGATACGCGTCAAAACTTTTTCTCTTATAACTGCGCGAAAAGCATGTATTCGTGCTTAAAACATCGAAACAAGCGGTTTTAGACCGAAACGAGCTAAATCACAACACATCGGTTTTACAAGTATCCACATGATACGCGTCAAAACTTTTTCACTTATAACTGCGCGAAAGCATGTATTCGTGCTTAATCGAACGAAACAAGTTGTTTTAGACCGAAACGAGGTAAATCACAACACATCGGTTTTACAAGTTTTCCTCTGATACGCGTCAAAACTTTTTCTCTTATAACTGCGCGAAAAGCATGTGTTCGTGCTTAATAGAACGAAACAAGCTGTTTTAGACCGAAACGAGCTAAATCTGAACACATCGGTTTTACAAGTTCTCCTCTGATACGCGTCAAAACTTTTTCTCTTATAACTGCGCGAAAAGCATGTATTCGTGCTTAATACAACGAAACAAGCTATTTTAGACCGAAACGAGCTAAATCACAACACATCGGTTTTACAAGTTCTCCTCTGCTACGCGTCAAAACTTTTTCTCTTATAACTACGCGAAAAGCATGTATTCGTGCTTAATACAACGAAACAAGCTGTTTTAGACCGAAACGAGCTATATCTGAACACATCGGTTTTACAAGTATCCACGTGATACGCGTCAAAACGTTTTCTCTTATAAATGCGCGAAAAGCATGTATTTGTGCATAATACAATGAAACAAGCTGTGTTCGACCGAAACGAGCTATATCTGAACACATCGGTTTTACAAGTATCCACGTGATACTCGTCAAAGCTTTTTCTCTTTATAACTGCGCGAAAAGCATGTATTCGTGCTTAATACAACTAAACAAGCTTTTTTAGTCCGAAACGAGCTAAATCACAACACATCGGTTTTTACAAGTGTTCCTCTGATACGCGTCTAAACTTTTTCTCTTATAACTGCGCGAAAAGCATGTATTCGTGCTTAAAACAACGAAACAAGCTGTTTTAGTCCGAAACGAGCTAAATCACAACACATCGGTTTTACAAGTGTTCCTCTGATACGCGTCAAAACTTTTTCTCTTATAACTGCGCGAAAAGCATGTATTCGTGCTTAAAACAACGAAACAAGCTGTTTTAGACCGAGATGAGCTAAGTCTGAACACATCGGTTTTACAAGTGTCCCTCTAATACGCGTCAAAACTTTTTCTTCTATAACTGCGCGAAAAGCGTGCTTAAACAACGAAACAAGCTGTTTTATACCAAAACGAGCTATATCTGAACACATCGGTTTTACAAGTATCCACGTGATACGCGTCAAAACTTTTTCTCTTATAACTGCGCGAAAAGCATATATTCGTGCTTAATACAACGAAACAAGCTGTTTTAGACCGAAACGAGCTAAATCACAACACATCGGTTTTACAAGTCTCCTAATACGCGTCAAAACGTTTTCTTCTATAAACTGCGCGAAAAGCATGTATTCGTGCTTAAAACATCGAAACAAGCGGTTTTAGACCGAAACGAGCTAAATCACAACACATCGGTTTTACAAGTATCCACGTGATACGCGTCAAAACTTTTTCTCTTATAACTGCGCGAAAGCGTGTATTCGTGCTTAATCCAATGAAACAAGTTGTTTTAGACCGAAACGAGGTAAATCACAACACATCGGTTTTACAAGTGTTAATCTGATACGCGTCAAAACTTTTTCTCTTATAACTGCGCGAAAAGCATGTATTCGTGCTTAATACTACGAAACAAGCTGTTTTAGACCGAAACGAGCTAAACCACAACACATCGGTTTTACAAGTCTCCCTAATAGGCGTCAAAACTTTTTCTCCTATAAATGCGCGAAAAGCATGTATTCGTGCTTAATACAACGAAACAAGCTGTGTTAGACAGAAACGAGCTAAATCTGAACACATCGGTTTTACAAGTATCCACGTGATACGCGTCAAAACTTTTTCTCTTATAACTGCGCGAAAAGCATGTATCGTGCTTAATAGAACGAAACAAGCTGTTTTAGACCGAAACGAGCTAAATCTGAACACATCGGTTTTACAAGTTCTCCTCTGATACGCGTCAAAACTTTTTCTCTTATAACTGCGCGAAAAGCATGTATTCGTGCTTAATACAACGAAACAAGCTGTTTTAGACCGAAACGAGCTAAATCACAACACATCGGTTTTACAAGTTCTCCTCGGCTACGCGTCAGACTTTTTCTCTTATAAATGCGCGAAAAGCATGTATTCGTGCATAATACAACGAAACAAGCTGTGTTAGACCGAAACGAGCTATATCTGAACACATCGGTTTTACAAGTATCCACGTGATACTCGTCAAAGCTTTTTCTCTTATAACAGCGCGAAAAGCATGTATTCGTGCCTAATACAACTAAACAAGCTTTTTTAGTCCAAAACTAGCTAAATCACAACACATCGGTTTTTACAAGTGTTCCTCTGATACGCGTCAAAACTTTTTCTCTTATAACTGCGCGAAAAGCATGTATTCGTGCTTAAAACAACGAAACAAGCTGTTTTTAGACCGAGATGAGCTAAATCTGAACACATCGGTTTTACAAGTGTCCCTCTAATACGCGTCAAAACTTTTTCTCTTATAAATGCGCGAAAAGCATGTATTCGTGCATAATACAACGAAACAAGCTGTGTTAGACCGAAACGAGCTATATCTGAACACATCGGTTTTACAAGTATCCACGTGATACTCGTCAAAGCTTTTTCTCTTTTAACTGCGCGAAAAGCATGTATTCGTGCTTTAAAACAACGAAACAAGCTGTTTTAGACCGAAACGAGCTAAATCACAACACATCGGTTTTACAAGTTTTCCTCTGATACGCGTCAAAACTTTTTTCTCTTATAACTGCGCGAAAAGCATGTATTCATGCCTAATAGAACGAAACAAGCTGTTTAGACCGAAACGAGCTAAATCACAACACATCGGTTTTACAAGTGTTAATCTGATACGCGTCAAAACTTTTTCTCTTATAACTGCGCGAAAAGCATGTATTCGTGCTTAAAACATCGAAACAAGCGGTTTTAGACCGAAACGAGCTAAATCACAACACATCGGTTTTACAAGTATCCACGTGATACGCGTCAAAACTTTTTCACTTATAACTGCGCGAAAAGCATGTATTTGTGCTTAATCGAACGAAACAAGTTGTTTTAGACCGAAACGAGGTAAATCACAACACATCGGTTTTACAAGTTTTCCTCTGATACGCGTCAAAACTTTTTCTCTTATAACTGCGCGAAAAGCATGTATTCGTGCCTAATAGAACGAAACAAGCTGTTTTAGACCGAAACGAGCTAAATCTGAACACATCGGTTTTACAAGTTCTCCTCTGATACGCGTCAAAACTTTTTCTCTTATAACTGCGCGAAAAGCATGTATTCGTGCTTAATACAACGAAACAAGCTGTTTTAGACCGAAACGAGCTAAATCACAACACATCGGTTTTACAAGTTCTCCTCTGCTACGCGTCAAAACTTTTTCTCTTATAACTACGCGAAAAGCATGTATTCGTGCTTAATACAACGAAACAAGCTGTTTTAGACCGAAACGAGCTATATCTGAACACATCGGTTTTACAAGTATCCACGTGATACGCGTCAAAACGTTTTCTCTTATAAATGCGCGAAAAGCATGTATTTGTGCATAATACAATGAAACAAGCTGTGTTCGACCGAAACGAGCTATATCTGAACACATCGGTTTTACAAGTATCCACGTGATACTCGTCAAAGCCTTTTCTCTTATAACTGCGCGAAAAGCATGTATTCGTGCTTAATACAACTAAACAAGCTTTTTTAGTCCGAAACGAGCTAAATCACAACACATCGGTTTTTACAAGTGTTCCTCTGATACGCGTCTAAACTTTTTCTCTTATAACTGCGCG
This sequence comes from Amblyomma americanum, assembly GCF_052857255.1. Taxonomy (NCBI): domain Eukaryota; kingdom Metazoa; phylum Arthropoda; class Arachnida; order Ixodida; family Ixodidae; genus Amblyomma; species Amblyomma americanum. The sequence goes on from NW_027526629.1 coordinate 181,455, forward strand.
AAAAGCATGTATTCGTGCTTAAAACAACGAAACAAGCTGTTTTAGTCCGAAACGAGCTAAATCACAACACATCGGTTTTACAAGTGTTCCTCTGATAGGCGTCAAAACTTTTTCTCTTATAACTGCGCGAAAAGCATGTATTTGTGCTTAAAACAGCGAAACAAGCTGTTTTAGACCGAGATGAGCTAAATCTGAACACATCGGTTTTACAAGTGTCCCTCTAATACGCGTCAAAACTTTTTCTTCTATAACTGCGCGAAAAGCGTGCTTAAAACAACGAAACAAGCTGTTTTATACCAAAACGAGCTATATCTGAACACATCGGTTTTACAAGTATCCACGTGATACGCGTCAAAACTTTTTCTCTTATAACTGCGCGAAAAGCATATATTCGTGCTTAATACAACGAAACAAGCTGTTTTAGACCGAAACGAGCTAAATCACAACACATCGGTTTTACAAGTCTCCCTAATACGCGTCAAAACGTTTTCTTCTATAACTGCGCGAAAAGCATGTATTCGTGCTTAAAACATCGAAACAAGCGGTTTTAGACCGAAACGAGCTAAATCACAACACATCGGTTTTACAAGTATCCACGTGATACGCGTCAAAACTTTTTCTCTTATAACTGCGCGAAAGCGTGTATTCGTGCTTAATCCAATGAAACAAGTTGTTTTAGACCGAAACGAGGTAAATCACAACACATCGGTTTTACAAGTGTTAATCTGATACGCGTCAAAACTTTTTCTCTTATAACTGCGCGAAAAGCATGTATTCGTGCTTAATACTACGAAACAAGCTGTTTTAGACCGAAACGAGCTAAACCACAACACATCGGTTTTACAAGTCTCCCTAATAGGCGTCAAAACTTTTTCTCCTATAAATGCGCGAAAAGCATGTATTCGTGCTTAATACAACGAAACAAGCTGTGTTAGACAGAAACGAGCTAAATCTGAACACATCGGTTTTACAAGTATCCACGTGATACGCGTCAAAACTTTTTCTCTTATAACTGCGCGAAAAGCATGTATTCGTGCTTAATAGAACGAAACAAGCTGTTTTAGACCGAAACGAGCTAAATCTGAACACATCGGTTTTACAAGTTCTCCTCTGATACGCGTCAAAACTTTTTCTCTTATAACTGCGCGAAAAGCATGTATTCGTGCTTAATACAACGAAACAAGCTGTTTTAGACCGAAACGAGCTAAATCACAACACATCGGTTTTACAAGTTCTCCTCGGCTACGCGTCAAGACTTTTTCTCTTATAAATGCGCGAAAAGCATGTATTCGTGCATAATACAACGAAACAAGCTGTGTTAGACCGAAACGAGCTATATCTGAACACATCGGTTTTACAAGTATCCACGTGATACTCGTCAAAGCTTTTTCTCTTATAACAGCGCGAAAAGCATGTATTCGTGCCTAATACAACTAAACAAGCTTTTTTAGTCCAAAACGAGCTAAATCACAACACATCGGTTTTTACAAGTGTTCCTCTGATACGCGTCAAAACTTTTTCTCTTATAACTGCGCGAAAAGCATGTATTCGTGCTTAAAACAACGAAACAAGCTGTTTTAGACCGAGATGAGCTAAATCTGAACACATCGGTTTTACAAGTGTCCCTCTAATACGCGTCAAAACTTTTTCTCTTATAAATGCGCGAAAAGCATGTATTCGTGCATAATACAACGAAACAAGCTGTGTTAGACCGAAACGAGCTATATCTGAACACATCGGTTTTACAAGTATCCACGTGATACTCGTCAAAGCTTTTTCTCTTTTAACTGCGCGAAAAGCATGTATTCGTGCTTAAAACAACGAAACAAGCTGTTTTAGACCGAAACGAGCTAAATCACAACACATCGGTTTTACAAGTTTTCCTCTGATACGCGTCAAAACTTTTTCTCTTATAACTGCGCGAAAAGCATGTATTCATGCCTAATAGAACGAAACAAGCTGTTTTAGACCGAAACGAGCTAAATCACAACACATCGGTTATACAAGTGTTAATCTGATACGCGTCAAAACTTTTTCTCTTATAACTGCGCGAAAAGCATGTATTCGTGCTTAAAACATCGAAACAAGCGGTTTTAGACCGAAACGAGCTAAATCACAACACATCGGTTTTACAAGTATCCACGTGATACGCGTCAAAACTTTTTCACTTATAACTGCGCGAAAAGCATGTATTTGTGCTTAATCGAACGAAACAAGTTGTTTTAGACCGAAACGAGGTAAATCACAACACATCGGTTTTACAAGTTTTCCTCTGATACGCGTCAAAACTTTTTCTCTTATAACTGCGCGAAAAGCATGTATTCGTGCCTAATAGAACGAAACAAGCTGTTTTAGACCGAAACGAGCTAAATCTGAACACATCGGTTTTACAAGTTCTCCTCTGATACGCGTCAAAACTTTTTCTCTTATAACTGCGCGAAAAGCATGTATTCGTGCTTAATACAACGAAACAAGCTGTTTTAGACCGAAACGAGCTAAATCACAACACATCGGTTTTACAAGTTCTCTGCTACGCGTCAAAACTTTTTCTCTTATAACTACGCGAAAAGCATGTATTCGTGCTTAATACAACGAAACAAGCTGTTTTAGACCGAAACGAGCTATATCTGAACACATCGGTTTTACAAGTATCCACGTGATACGCGTCAAAACGTTTTCTCTTATAAATGCGCGAAAAGCATGTATTTGTGCATAATACAATGAAACAAGCTGTGTTCGACCGAAACGAGCTATATCTGAACACATCGGTTTTACAAGTATCCACGTGATACTCGTCAAAGCCTTTTCTCTTATAACTGCGCGAAAAGCATGTATTCGTGCTTAATACAACTAAACAAGCTTTTTTAGTCCGAAACGAGCTAAATCACAACACATCGGTTTTTACAAGTGTTCCTCTGATACGCGTCTAAACTTTTTCTCTTATAACTGCGCGAAAAGCATGTATTCGTGCTTAAAACAACGAAACAAGCTGTTTTAGTCCGAAACGAGCTAAATCACAACACATCGGTTTTACAAGTGTTCCTCTGATAGGCGTCAAAACTTTTTCTCTTATAACTGCGCGAAAAGCATGTATTTGTGCTTAAAACAGCGAAACAAGCTGTTTTAGACCGAGATGAGCTAAATCTGAACACATCGGTTTTACAAGTGTCCCTCTAATACGCGTCAAAACTTTTTCTTCTATAACTGCGCGAAAAGCATGTATTCGTGCTTAAAACAACGAAACAAGCTGTTTTATACCAAAACGAGCTATATCACAACACATCGGTTTTACAAGTCTCCCTAATACGCGTCAAAACGTTTTCTTCTATAACTGCGCGAAAAGCATGTATTCGTGCTTAAAACATCGAAACAAGCGGTTTTAGACCGAAACGAGCTAAATCACAACACATCGGTTTTACAAGTATCCACGTGATAAGCGTCAAAACTTTTTCTCTTATAACTGCGCGAAAGCGTGTATTCGTGCTTAATCCAATGAAACAAGTTGTTTTAGACCGAAACGAGGTAAATCACAACACATCGGTTTTACAAGTTTTCCTCTGATACACGTCAAAACTTTTTCTCTTATAACTGCGCGAAAAGCTTGTATTCGTGCTTAATACAACGAAACAAGCTGTTTTAGACCGAAACGAGCTAAATCACAACACATCGGTTTTACAAGTGTTAATCTGATACGCGTCAAAACTTTTTCTCTTATAACTGCGCGAAAAGCATGTATTCGTGCCTAATACTACGAAACAAGCTGTTTTAGACCGAAACGAGCTAAACCACAACACATCGGTTTTACAAGTCTCCCTAATAGGCGTCAAAACTTTTTCTCTTATAAATGCGCGAAAAGCATGTATTCGTGCTTAATACAACGAAACAAGCTGTGTTAGACAGAAACGAGCTAAATCTGAACACATCAACGTCAACACATACGCGTCAACTTTTTCTCTTATAACTGCGCGAAAAGCATGTATTCGTGATTAATCCAACGAAACAAGCTGTTTTAGACCGAAACGAGCTAAATCACAACACATTGGTTTTACGAGTGTTCCTCTGATACGCGTCAAAACTTTTTCTCTTAAACTGCGCGAAAAGCATGTATTTGTGCTTAATACAAGGAAACAAGCTGTTTTAGACCGAAACGAGCTAAATCACAACACATCGGTTTTACAAGTGTCCCTGTGACACGCGTCAAAACGTTTTCTCTTATAACAGCGCGAAAAGCATGTATTCGTGCTTAATACAACTGAACAAGCTGTTTTAGTCCGAAACGAGCTAAATCACAACACATCGGTTTTACAAGTGTTCCCCTGATACACGTCTAAACTTTTTCTCTTATAACTGCGCGAAAAGCATGTATTCGTGCTTAAAACAACGAAACAAGCTGTTTTAGACCAAGATGAGCTAAATCTGAACACATCGGTTTTACAAGTGTCCCTCTAATACGCGTCAAAACTTTTTCTTCTATAACTGCGCGAAAAGCATGTATTCGTGCTTAAAACATCGAAACAAGCGGTTTTAGACCGAAACGAGCTAAATCACAACACATCGGTTTTACAAGTATCCACGTGATACGCGTCAAAACTTTTCCTCTTATAACTGCGCGAAAAGCATGTATTCGTGCTTAATCCAACGAAACAAGTTGTTTTAGACCGAAACGAGGAAAATCACAACACATCGGTTTTACAAGTTTTCCTCTGATACGCGTCAAAACTTTTTCTCTTATAACTGCGCGAAAAGCATGTATTCGTGCTTAATAGAACGAAACAAGCAATCTTAGACCGAAACGAGCTAAATCTGAACACATCGGTTTTAAAAGTTCCCCTCTGATACGCGTCAAAACTTTTTCTCTTATAACTGCGCGAAAAGCATGTATTCGTGCTTAAAACAACGAAACAAGCTGTTTTATACCAAAACGAGCTATATCTGAACACATCGGTTTTACAAGTATCCACGTGATACGCGTCAAAACTTTTTCTCTTATAAATGCGCGAGAAGCATGTATTCGTGCTTAATACAACGAAACAAGCTGTGTTAGACAGAAACGAGCTAAATCTGAACACACCGGTTTTACAAGTATCCACGTGATACGCGTCAAAACTTTTTCTCTTATAACTGCGCGAAAAGCATGTATTCGTGCTTAATACAACGAAACAAGCTGTTTTAGACCGAAACGAGCTAAATCACAACACATCGGTTTTACAAGTCTATCTAATACGCGTCAAAACGTTTTCTTCTATAACTGCGCGAAAAGCATGTATTCGTGCTTAAAACATCGAAACAAGCGGTTTTAGACCGAAACGAGCTAAATCACAACACATCGGTTTTACAAGTATCCACGTGATACGCGTCAAAACTTTTTCTCTCATAACTGCGCGAAAAGCATGTATTCGTGCTTAATCCAACGAAACCAGTTGTTTTAGACCGAAACGAGGTAAATCACAACACATCGGTTTTACAAGTTTTCCTCTGATACGCGTCAAAACTTTTTCTCTTATAACTACCCGAAAAGCATGTATTCGTGCTTAATACAACGAAACAAGCTGTTTTAGACCGAAACGAGCTATATCTGAACACATCGGTTTTACAAGTATCCACGTGATACGCGTCAGAACGTTTTCTCTTATAAATGCGCGAAAAGCATGTATTCGTGCATAATACAACGAAACAAGCTGTGTTATACCCTTGTCACACGGGCACTCCTAACCGCGGTTATCGAAACCGTGGTTACCGCAAACCGTAGTTGCTGCTGTTCACACGGCAGAACCGACCACGGTTAGCCCGCTAACCGCAGTTAGCACAAACCGAGCTTGGCAACCTCGGTTTCGTCGTTCAAACCGTAAACATGGCGGCGCCCATGCCAGTGTCATGCGTTTCGAGTCAAGAGTCTCGGGCCGATATGAAGAGAGTGTCGTGGTCGCACCATGCGACGATGACATTGATACGGCTCTGGGAAGAAAACTTGCCTGCTCTGCGTGCATGCTCGAGAAACGCGCGTATTTACGCGTCGATTTCAGCGGAGCTGAGTGCTGGGCTTCACGGCGAGGGGCCGTATACCTCCAAGCAGGTCCGCCAAAAGATAGATAACCTGCATAAGAAGTATCGGTAAGTAAAGTTGCAATCTCTATGCATGCTGCTTTCGAGTGCTGGTCTGTGGTTTGAACGCTGCGTAGCGGCATGCAGCCGTGAGGGGGCTCTAGCTTAGTGCGAGCTTTGTGTGGTTCACCACAACAACAACAACAAAAAAAAAAAAACGTGAGGCCTAGGCTCCGCTTGATGCACGAAAAATTGCGATCCGCGTTTCTTTTCGTTTAAGACACATGACTGGTGTGTACCTGTTCCAACTTGACACCCGCAGTGCTAATGTAATTACGCTGCTGTTGCGTCACCAACAGTGCGCTGTCATTGCCACTATCGTCGCATCTTTTCGCTACGTTCACAGTATCACTGAAATTCCACATGCCAGCTGAGCATTGGTTTGATTTTATACGGCAGATACATTCATTTACTGAAGGTTTTCTTTTTCAGTGAAATGGCAGTTTTGGATTTTTTTTATTTGCATATGTGCAGTAGTGGTAATTCTTATTCCAGGAAGATCAAGCGCACTGGCACCACCACCGGCTCAGGCGGACAAGACTGGCCGTTCTATTGGCACCTCCACCAGTTTCTGGGATCGCTCCCAATGAATGATGAGATGTTGATCGAAGAAAACGTGGAGGTAGGCTGTGATTTACATTTCCTCAAATAGCATGCTAAAGGGTAATTTCGCACACTGTTGTAACAAATGCAGATTACAAAACTAGATTGTGGGTTTAAGATTGTATGAGCTGTTTACATGCTAATGTCAGCGAGTTTTTATTGTAAACACATAGTTGTTGACAAGGGTAGACGTGCGGGCTAGTTTAGTTGATGGCTTATGCTTCTTTGAACAGTGAGGAAGACTGACGCAGACAGGACACACACACAGCGTAAACTTTAAGCTATGTTTATTCTTGAAATCGACATGTGTAAACACATGGCTTGATGTGCTCGAGATGGCAAACAGGTACAATGCGGAAGAAAAATTATCCTAATCGTGTTTTCCGCGCCTTGCCAACTACGAAAGTTCTTTGCCTGGTAAAGCAAGAGATCAGCCGGAGCTGTGATATAAGACACTGTCGTGTCCCATTAATATGATAGCCACTAATATGAACAACTTGAGATATAGTGTTTTATTGGGTACCAAACGTCTTCAATGTATTAGGAGCCTGGTAATATGGAAACTCATTTGCATGGATATGGAGGGTGGAAAGGCTCGGAACCCATTTTGGTCCATGTATTTTAGTTGTGTTAACATGTACAGCAACATAAAGGAAACACTGCTGATCCAGCTATGCATTTCTTGTTTTCACCGCAGAACAGAATTGAAATGCAGTGAAAAGTGCAAATGAAGGATTATTTTTCATTTTATGCTTAATGAGGGCCAAGCTACTCTTGACATTCCTTTCCATTCGCCCATTGCATGCAGCTTTTACTGAATTGAAACCCATATTTTACAGCTGTCAGCAAAATGGGCATAGATATGTACTTGTGGATAGTGGAGAGAGAATGTTTGCTGTGGGAAAGACATCATCATGCCTGCAAATGCCCTTGTGCCTTTCAATGATTGATAGGCACAAAGCATAGTATACTTGAAAAAAAAAGGACAAGTTATGTCGCACCTCAAGAATGGAAGGCCAGATGCGACAGTATTAATGTCTTTGCCTAGCCGCTGCATCGGCCTCTGTGTTTCCAAGAAATTTTATATTATTTTCAACACCATTGGCCGGCCAACGCCATTACAGGGTACAACATATGTATTGTTGAGCATAACATAACAGGAATGCAGGCAATAGATTTCAGTGCCAATTCTTTATTAGATGTGGCTGGAGCTTAAGAAGGCTATTAACACACTCATTCTGCATAAGCATTTTGTGCTCACGTGCAGTGTCAATATTTTTTCATTTGTAATGCAGTGAGTTTGTACACTCAACACCAGTTATGGGTGCAAGAGAGCACGATAAAGTTGATTCTTGCCTCCAGTAAGTATTGCACAGCATAGCAAGAATTGCATCCTAGGAACAATGCTATATGTTATGTGGTTGTCTTGTGCAGGTGCCAGTGGTGGCTGAAATGCCTGAGGATGCGGAGCTCGTGTCATGGGGAAGACTCGCATTTGCTGAAAATGATGCAACTGCAAGTGAGCCTTTGATAGGAAATGAGGCGACCAAGACCAGCAGGTTGAATACCACTGCTGCTGATGTTAGCAATAGAGCACTGAGCAGCTCTGCTGACCCTGGGCCAAGCAGCATTTCCCCAGCCAGAAAGAGACAATCGTCATCTGCAGTGCAGCAACTGCTACACTTTCATAGTGAAGAGTCGAAAAGATCTTTAAAGGCAGCCAAGAAAAATAGAAAACTGCAAAAGAAAGTAGTGGAGCTCCTGCAGGAGTCCAACAACATTCAGAACAAAATGGTTGACATGATGGGGGACTTCTTGGCTGAAAAAAAGAAATAAAAACAAATGTGCACATTATCATCATCTTGTGATGTTGTATCATGCTTGTTTTGTGCAACAGTGCACCACTGAGCGTACTGCACATTAATTTCATGCATAAAATCCAGTCTTCTATCGCAACACACAACACTGATGGCATATTTCAATTTGAAGCAGCAATGTGTTTTGCTAAGGCATCCCGAACTGCCACCCCTGGTGCATCACATCGGCTGCTGGTGCATACTGGCTGAGGGCGCCGCTGCTCTTCAGCCTGAGCTGCATCGAGCCAAGCCACATCACAGCGATCGGACATCTGCTCACATATATTGTGCAGTACGCAGGCAGTACGAATGGCAGTGGTCACGTTGTGTATGTCGCACTCTAGTCCCTTCAACAGCATGCGGAACCGGGCCTTCAATCTTCCGAACACATTTTCCACAACGCGCCTTGCAGATGAAAGGTGATAGTTAAATGACTGTGTCGGAGATCCTAGTGCACCCGGTTGCAAGTAAGGGTTCATCATGTGTGTCTGGAGAGGAAACGCTTGGTCGGCGAGCAGGACAGGCCCAACTGGCACGCCATCAAGAATTTTTACTTCTCTGCTGAACAGCTCGCTGCTCAACAGTTGCGGGAGCCTTGAGACTTGAAATACACCAGCGTCGTGATTCTACCTGGCGCACCAGCATTGACGTACAGCAATCTGTACTTGTGATCGGCCACTGCCAAAAGAATGACACTATACCATCCTTTGTAGTTGAAGTAGTCGACTGCGTTTTTTTTAGGTGGGCACACCTCGATGTGGCATCCATCTAGGGCGCCTACGCCTGCGGAAATCCAGTCACTGCAGCAAACTGGCACATGTGCTCGGCCAACTCGTGAGCTCTCGGGAACATCACAAACTTCGGTTCCATAGCAGCACAACAGCATGGCAGAATTCCCAGAAAATTTCGTTTACTGTGGACCTGCCCACACCGAAAGCGTTGCTGACGCTTCTGTCTTCGCCCGACGTGGCAAGACGGTAAAGGCCGATTGCAACACGTTTGTGCAGCGGTACAGCCTTTCGCATGTTTGTGTCTTGTCTTCTCATGCTCTCGCATGCGGTCACAATGTACCTAAATGTACTGCGATTCACCCGGAAATGCGTCCTGAATTCGCTGTCTGGAAGTGAGGCACCGTCGTCTCGTACCAAGAGTTCCCTCTCGGGTACGCCCCACAACCTTCGCTCGCGTGGACATAACTGCACAATAGCAGCCTCGAGCTGGCGGCACCTCATCTCGGCACATCGTCGCTCCTCCTCCGTCCGCTCAATTTCGGCTAGGAGCGCTATAAGCTGAACACGCTGGCGCTGAAGGGCAGCCTGTTGCATCGTAAACATTAGCCAGAATTCATCTTCACGCTGTCGATTTTCGGAAGCCGGTTCGCTCGCAGCCATCGTAGGCGCTGCGATCCCGTTGCGTCTGGATAATAGCGTCTGCTGCTCGAATCCTGTGGGCACAAGCAACGATGCACGCAAAAATGAACTCGTACAAACCACGCAGGTACTGCGAGGGTCGTGAGCGGAAACGCGGGAGAGCCGGCCGTAGTTGGCTACTATAATGTCTACAAAGCCGACTAGACCCAGTGTTAAAAGACTGCGCTTAGTAAACGGCGTCATATTGATGTTCATGCGCACTGAAGTTACCTGCAGCTGCTACACACGCATAGTCAAGCAAATAAAAATGCCGCAAATTGCTATTAAGCAATTTTTCAGAAACAAATACTGCAAATGTTGTAATTTTAGTTATGTCGAAGTGGGAAACACGTGATCATGGTCAAGTCGTCGAGTGGTGGGACTAATTTCTGTATGGCAGGGGTGGTTTGACGGTTTTCTTTAACCGCGGTTAAGTCGTCTAACCGCAGTTAAGCGTAACCGCGGTTACAATGCCCGTGTGACAAGGGTATTAGACCGAAACGACCTATATCTGAACACATCGGTTTTACAAGTATCCACGTGATACTCGTCAAAGCTTATTCTCTTATAACTGCGCGAAAAGCGTGTATTCGTGCTTAATACAACTAAACAAGCTTTTTTAGTCCGAAACGAGCTAAATCACAACATATCGGTTTTTACAAGTGTTCCTCTGATACGCGTCAAAACTTTTTCTCTTATAACTGCGCGAAAAGCATGTATTCGTGCTTAAAACAACGAAACAAGCTGTTTTAGACCGAGATCAGCTAAATCTGAACACATCGGTTTTACAAGTGTCCCTCTAATACGCGTCAAAACTTTTTCTTCTATAACTGCGCGAAAAGCATGTATTCGTGCTTAAAACAACGAAACAAGCTGTTTTATACCAAAACGAGCTATATCTGAACACATCGGTTTTACAAGTATCCACGTGATACGCGTCAAAACGTTTTCTCTTATAACTGCGCGAAAAGCATGTATTCGTGCTTAATCCAACGAAACAAGCTGTTTTAGACCGAAACGAGGTAAATCACAACACATCGGTTTTACAAGTTTTCCTCAGATACGCGTCAAAACTTTTTCTCTTATAACTGCGCGAAAAGCATGTATTCCTGCTTAATCCAACGAAACAAGCTGTTTTAGACCGAAACGAGGTAAATCTGAACACATCGGTTTTACGTGTTCCTCTGATACGCGTCAAAACTTTTTTTCTTATAACTGCGCGAAAAGCATGTATTCGTGCTTAATACAACGAAACAAGCTGTTTGAGACCGAAACGAGCTAAATCACAACCCATCGGTTTTACAAGTTTTCCTCTGATACACGTCAAAACTTTTTCTCTTATAACTGCGCGAAAAGCATGTATTCGTGCTTAATACAACGAAACAAGCTGTTTTAAACCGAAAACGAGCTAAACCACAACACATCGGTTTTACAAGTCTCCCTAATAGGCTTCAAAACTTTTCTCTTATAAATGCGCGAAAAGCATGTATTCGTGCTTAATACAACGAAACAAGCTGTGTTAGACCGAAACGAGCTAAATCTGAACACATCAACGTCAACACATACGCGTCAACTTTTTCTCTTATAACTGCGCGAAAAGCATGTATTCGTGATTAATCCAACGAAACAAGCTGTTTTAGACCGAAACGAGCTAAATCACAACACATTGGTTTTACGAGTGTTCCTCTGATGCGCGTCAAAACTTTTTCTCTTAAACTGCGCGAAAAGCATGTATTCGTGCTTAATACAACGAAACAAGCTGTTTTAGACCAAAACGAGCTAAATCACAACACATCGGTTTTACAAGTGTTCCCCTGATACGCGTCTAAACTTTTTCTCTTATAACTGCGCGAAAAGCATGTATTCGTGCTTAAAACAACGAAACAAGCTGTTTTAGACCAAGATGAGCTAAATCTGAACACATCGGTTTTTACAAGTGTCCCTCTAATACGCGTCAAAACTTTTTCTTCTATAACTGCGCGAAAAGCATGTATTCCTGCTTAAAACATCGAAACAAGCGGTTTTAGACCGAAACGAGCTAAATCACAACACATCGTTTTACAAGTATCCACGTGATACGCGTCAAAACTTTTTCTCTTATAACTGCGCGAAAAGCATGTATTCGTGCTTAATAGAACGAAACAAGCTGTTTTAGACCGAAACGAGCTAAATCTGAACACATCGGTTTTACAAGTTCTCCTCTGATAAGCGTCAAACTTTTTCTCTTATAACTGCGCGAAAAGCATGTATTCGTGCTTAATACAACGAAACAAGCTGTTTTAGACCGAAACGAGCTAAATCACAACACATCGGTTTTACAAGTTCTCCTCTGCTACGCGTCAAACCTTTTTCTCTTATAACTACGCGAAAAGCATGTATTTGTGCATAATACAACGAAACAAGCTGTGTTCGACCGAAACGAGCTATATCTGAACACATCGGTTTTACAAGTATCCACGTGATACTCGTCAAAGCTTTTTCTCTTATAACTGCGCGAAAAGCATGTATTCGTGCTTAATACAACTAAACAAGCTTTTTTAGTCCGAAACGAGCTAAATCACAACACATCGGTTTTTACAAGTGTTCCTCTGATACGCGTGAAAACTTTTTCTCTTATAGCTGCGAGAAAAGCATGTATTCGTGCTTAAAACAACGCAACAAGCTGTTTTAGTCCGAAACGAGCTAAATCACAACACATCGGTTTTACAAATGTTCCTCTGATACGCGTCAAAACCTTATAACTGCGCGAAAAGCATGTATTCGTGCTTAATACAACGAAACAAGCTGTTTTAGACCGAAACGAGCCAAATCACAACACATCGGTTTTACAAGTTTTCTGCTACGCGTCAAAACTTTTTCTCTTATAACTACGCGAAAAGCATGTATTCGTGCTTAATACAACGAAACAAGCTGTTTTAGACCGAAACGAGCTATATCTGAACACATCGGTTTTACAAGTATCCACGTGATACGCGTCAGAACGTTTTCTCTTATAAATGCGCGAAAAGCATGTATTCGTGCATAATACAACGAAACAAGCTGTGTTAGACCGAAACGAGCTATATCTGAACACATCGGTTTTACAAGTATCCACGTGATACTCGTCAAAGCTTATTCTCTTATAACTGCGCGAAAAGCGTGTATTCGTGCTTAATACAACTAAACAAGCTTTTTTAGTCCGAAACGAGCTAAATCACAACACATCGGTTTTTACAAGTGTTCCTCTGATACGCGTCAAAACTTTTTCTTCTATAACTGCGCGAAAAGCATGTATTCGTGCTTAAAACAACGAAACAAGCTGTTTTATACCAAAACGAGCTATATCTGAACACATCGGTTTTACAAGTATCCACGTGATACGCGTCAAAACGTTTTCTCTTATAACTGCGCGAAAAGCATGTATTCGTGCTTAATCCAACGAAACAAGCTGTTTTAGACCGAAACGAGGTAAATCACAACACATCGGTTTTACAAGTTTTCCTCAGATACGCGTCAAAACTTTTTCTCTTATAACTGCGCGAAAAGCATGTATTCGTGCTTAATACAACGAAACAAGCTGTTTTAGACCGAAACGAGGTAAATCTGAACACATCGGTTTTACGTGTTCCTCTGATACGCGTCAAAACTTTTTTTCTTATAACTGCGCGAAAAGCATGTATTCGTGCTTAATACAACGAAACAAGCTGTTTGAGACCGAAACGAGCTAAATCACAACACATCGGTTTTACAAGTTTTCCTCTGATACACGTCAAAACTTTTTCTCTTATAACTGCGCGAAAAGCATGTATTCGTGCTTAATACAACGAAACAAGCTGTTTTAGACCGAAACGAGCTAAACCACAACACCGGTTTTACAAGTCTCCCTAATAGGCTTCAAAACTTTTTCTCTTATAAATGCGCGAAAAGCATGTATTCGTGCTTAATACAACGAAACAAGCTGTGTTAGACAGAAACGAGCTAAATCTGAACACATCAACGTCAACACATACGCGTCAACTTTTTCTCTTATAACTGCGCGAAAAGCATGTATTCGTGATTAATCCAACGAAACAAGCTGTTTTAGACCGAAACGAGCTAAATCACAAACACATTGGTTTTACGAGTGTTCCTCTGATACGCGTCAAAACTTTTTCTCTTAAACTGCGCGAAAAGCATGTATTCGTGCTTAATACAACGAACAAGCTGTTTTAGACCAAAACGAGCTAAATCACAACACATCGGTTTTACAAGTGTTCCCCTGATACGCGTCTAAACTTTTTCTCTTATAACTGCGCGAAAAGCATGTATTCGTGCTTAAAACAACGAAACAAGCTGTTTAGACCAAGATGAGCTAAATCTGAACACATCGGTTTTACAAGTGTCCCTCTAATACGCGTCAAAACTTTTTCTTCTATAACTGCGCGAAAAGCATGTATTCCTGCTTAAAACATCGAAACAAGCGGTTTTAGACCGAAACGAGCTAAATCACAACACATCGGTTTTACAAGTATCCACGTGATACGCGTCAAAACGTTTTCTCTTATAACTGCGCGAAAAGCATGTATTCGTGCTTAATAGAACGAAACAAGCTGTTTTAGACCGAAACGAGCTAAATCTGAACACATCGGTTTTACAAGTTCTCCTCTGATAAGCGTCAAAACTTTTTCTCTTATAACTGCGCGAAAAGCATGTATTCGTGCTTAATACAACGAAACAAGCTGTTTTAGACCGAAACGAGCTAAATCACAACACATCGGTTTTACAGTTCTCCTCTGCTACGCGTCAACCTTTTTCTCTTATAACTACGCGAAAAGCATGTATTTGTGCATAATACAACGAAACAAGCTGTTCTTCGACCGAAACGAGCTATATCTGAACACATCGGTTTTACAAGTATCCACGTGATACTCGTCAAAGCTTTTTCTCTTATAACTGCGCGAAAAGCATGTATTCGTGCTTAATACAACTAACAAGCTTTTTTAGTCCGAAACGAGCTAAATCACAACACATCGGTTTTTACAAGTGTTCCTCTGATACGCGTGAAAACTTTTTCTCTTATAACTGCGCGAAAAGCATGTATTCGTGCTTAAAACAACGAAACAAGCTGTTGTAGACCGAGATGAGCTAAATCTGAACACATCGGTTTTACAAGTGTCCTCTAATACGCGTCAAAACTTTTCTTCTATAACTGCGCGAAAAGCATGTATTCGTGCTTAAAACAACGAAGCAAGCTGTTTTATACAAAAACGAGCTATACTGAACACATCGGTTTTACAAGTATCCACGTGATACGCGTCAAAACTTTTTCTCTTTAAATGCGCGAAAAGCATGTATTCGTGCTTAATACAACGAACAAGCTGTGTTAGACAGAAACGAGCTAAATCTGAACACATCGGTTTTACAAGTATCCACGTGATACGCGTCAAACTTTTTCTCTTATAACTGCGCGAAAAGCATGTATTCGTGCTTAATAGAACGAAACAAGCTGTTTTAGACCGAAACGAGCTAAATCTGAACACATCGGTTTTACAAGTTCTCCTCTGATACGCGTCAAAACTTTTCTCTTATAACTGCGCGAAAAGCATGTATTCGTGCTTAATACAACGAAACAAGCTGTTTTAGACCGAAACGAGCTAAATCACAACACATCGGTTTTACAAGTTCTCCTCGGCTACGCGTCAAAACTTTTTCTCTTATAAATGCGCGAAAAGCATGTATTCGTGCATAATACAACGAACAAGCTGTGTTAGACCGAAACGAGCTATATCTGAACACATCGGTTTTACAAGTATCCACGTGATACTCGTCAAAGCTTTTTCTCTTATAACTGCGCGAAAAGCATGTATTCGTGCCTAATACAACTAAACAAGCTTTTTTAGTCCGAAACGAGCTAAATCACAACACATCGGTTTTTACAAGTGTTCCTCTGATACGCGTCTATACTTTTTCTCTTATAACTGCGGAAAAGCATGTATTTGTGCTCAAAACAACGAAACAAGCTGTTTTAGTCCGAAACGAGCTAAATCACAACACATCGGTTTTACAAGTGTTCCTCTGATACCCGTCAAAACTTTTTCTCTTATAACTGCGCGAAAAGCATGTATTCGTGCTTAAAACAACGAAACAAGCTGTTTTAGACCGAGATGAGCTAAATCTGAACACATCGGTTTTTACAAGTGTCCCTCTAATACACGTCAAAACTTTTTCTTCTATACTGCGCGAAAAGCATGTATTCGTGCTTAAAACAACGAAACAAGCTGTTTTAGACCGAAACGAGCTAAATCACAACACATCGGTTTTACAAAGTTTTCCTCTGATACACGTCAAAACTTTTTCTCTTATAACTGCGCGAAAAGCATGTATTCGTGCTTAAAACATCGAAACAAGCGGTTTAGACCGAAACGAGCTAAATCACAACACATCGGTTTACAAGTATCCACGTGATACGCGTCAAAACTTTTTCACTTATAACTGCGCGAAAAGCATGTATTCGTGCTTAATCGAACGAAACAAGTTGTTTAGACCGAAACGAGGTAAATCACAACACATCGGTTTTTACAAGTTTCCTCTGATACGCGTCAAAACTTTTTCTCTTATAACTGCGCGAAAAGCATGTATTCGTGCTTAATAGAACGAAACAAGCTGTTTTAGACCGAAACGAGCTAAATCTGAACACATCGGTTTTTACAAGTTCTCCTCTGATACGCGTCAAAACGTTTTCTCTTATAACTGCGCGAAAAGCATGTATTCGTGCTTAATGCAACGAAACAAGCTGTTTTAGACCGAAACGAGCTAAATCACAACACATCGGTTTTTACAAGTTCTCCTCTGCTACGCGTCAAAACTTTTTCTCTTATAAATACGCGAAAAGCATGTATTCGTGCTTAATACAACGAAACAAGCTGTTTTAGACCGAAACGAGCTATATCTGAACACATCGGTTTTACAAGTATCCACGTGATACGCGTCAAAACGTTTTCTCTTTATAAATGCGCGAAAAGCATGTATTTGTGCATAATACAATGAAACAAGCTGTGTTCGACCGAAACGAGCTATATCTGAACACATCGGTTTTACAAGTATCCACGTGATACTCGTCAAAGCTTTTTCTCTTATAACTGCGCGAAAAGCATGTATTCGTGCTTAATACAACTAAACAAGCTTTTCTAGTCCGAAACGAGCTAAATCACAACACATCGGTTTTTACAAGTGTTCCTCTGATACGCGTCTAAACTTTTTCTCTTATAACTGCGCGAAAAGCATGTATTCGTGCTTAAAACAACGAAACAAGCTGTTTTAGTCCGAAACGAGCTAAATCACAACACATCGGTTTTACAAGTGTTCCTCTGATACGCGTCAAAACTTTTTCTCTTATAACTGCGCGAAAAGCATGTATTCGTGCTTAAACAACGAAACAAGCTGTTTTAGACCGAGATGAGCTAAATCTGAACACATCGGTTTTACAAGTGTCCCTCTAATACGCGTCAAAACTTTTTCTTCTATAACTGCGCGAAAAGCATGTATTCGTGCTTAAAACAACGAAACAAGCTGTTTTATACCAAAACGAGCTATATCTGAACACATTGGTTTTATAAGTATCCACGTGATACGCGTCAAAACTTATTCTCTTATAAATGCGCGAAAAGCATGTATTCGTGCCTAATACAACGAAACAAGCTGTGTTAGACAGAAACGAGCTAAATCTGAACACATCGGTTTTAAAAGTATCCACGTGATACGCGTCAAAACTTTTCTCTTATAACTGCGCGAAAAGCATATATTCGTGCTTAATACAACGAAACAAGCTGTTTTAGACCGAAACGAGCTAAATCACAACACATCGGTTTTACAAGTCTCCCTAATACGCGTCAAAACGTTTTCTTCTATAACTGCGCGAAAAGCATGTATTCGTGCTTAAAACATCGAAACAAGCGGTTTTAGACTGAAACGAGCTAAATCACAACACATCGGTTTTACAAGTATCCACGTGATACGCGTCAAAACTTTTTCTCTTATAACTGCGCGAAAGCGTGTATTCGTGCTTAATCCAATGAAACAAGTTGTTTTAGACCGAAACGAGGTAAATCACAACACATCGGTTTTACAAGTTTTCCTCTGATACGCGTCAAAACTTTTTCTCTTATAACTGCGCGGAAAGCATGTATTCGTGCTTAATAGAACGAAACAAGCTGTTTTAGACCGAAACGAGCTAAATCACAACACATCGGTTTTACAAGTTCTCCTCTGCTACGCGTCAAAACTTTTTCTCTATAACTACGCGAAAAGCATGTATTCGTGCCTAATACAACGAAACAAGCTGTTTTAGACCGAAACGAGCTATATCTGAACACATCGGTTTTACAAGTATCCACGTGATACGCGTCAAAACGTTTTCTCTTATAAATGCGCGAAAAGCATGTATTCGTGCATAATACAACGAAACAAGCTGTGTTAGACCGAAACGAGCTATATCTGAACACATCGGTTTTACAAGTATCCACGTGATACTCGTCAAAGCTTTTTCTCTTATAACTGCGCGAAAAGCATGTATTCGTGCTTAATACAACTAAACAAGCTTTTTTAGTCCGAAACGAGCTAAATCACAACACATCGGTTTTTACCAGTGTTCCTCTGATACGCGTCTAAACTTTTTCTCTTATAACTGCGCGAAAAGCATGTATTATTGCTTAAAACAACGAAACAAGCTGTTTTAGACCGAAACGAGCTAAATCACAACACATCGGTTTTACAAGTGTTCCTCTGATACGCGTCAAAACTTTTTCTCTTATAACTGCGCGAAAAGCATGTATTCGTGCTTAAAACAACGAAACAAGCTGTTTTAGACCGAAACGAGCTATATCTGAACACATCGGTTTTACAAGTATCCACGTGATACGCGTCAAAACTTTTTCTCTTATAACTGCGCGAAAGCGTGTATTCGTGCTTAATAGAACGAAACAAGCTGTTTTAGACCGAAACGAGCTAAATCTGAACACATTGGTTTTACAAGTTCTCCTCTGATACGCGTCAAAACTTTTTCTCTTATAACTGCGCGAAAAGCATGTATTCGTGCTTAATACAACGAAACAAGCTGTTTTAGACCGAAACGAGCTAAATCACAACACATCGGTTTTACAAGTTCTCCTCTGCTACGCGTCAAAACTTTTTCTCTTATAACTACGCGAAAAGCATGTATTCGTGCTTAATACAACGAAACAAGCTGTTTTAGACCGAAACGAGCTATATCTGAACACATCGGTTTTACAAGTATCCACGTGATACGCGTCAAAACGTTTTCTCTTATAAATGCGCGAAAAGCATGTATTCGTGCATAATACAACGAAACAAGCTGTGTTAGACCGAAACGAGCTATATCTGAACACATCGGTTTTACAAGTATCCACGTGATACTCGTCAAAGCTTTTTCTCTTATAACTGCGCGAAAAGCATGTATTCGTGCTTAATACAACTAAACAAGCTTTTTTAGTCCGAAACGAGCTAAATCACGACACATCGGTTTTTACAAGTGTTCCTCTGATACGCGTCTATACTGTTTCTCTTATAATTGCGCGAAAAGCATGTATTCGTGCTTAAAACAACGAAACAAGCTGTTTTAGTCCGAAACGAGCTAAATCACAAACACATCGGTTTTACAAGTGTTCCTCTGATACGCGTCAAAACTTTTTCTCTTATAACTGCGCGAAAAGCATGTATTCGTGCTTAAAACAACGAAACAAGCTGTTTTAGACCGAGATGAGTTAAATCTGAACACATCGGTTTTACAAGTGTCCCTCTAATACGCGTCAAAACTTTTTCTTCTATAACTGCGCGAAAAGCATGTATTCGTGCCTAAAACAACGAAACAAGCTGTTTTATACCAAAACGAGCTATATCTGAACACATCGGTTTTACAAGTATCCACGTGATACGCGTCAAAACTTTTTCTCTTATAACTGCGCCAAAAGCATGTATTCGTGCTTAATCCAACGAAACAAGCTGTTTTAGACCGAAACGAGGTAAATCACAACACATCGGTTTTACAAGTTTTCCTCAGATACGCGTCAAAACTTTTTCTCTTATAACAGCGCGAAAAGCATGTATTCCTGCTTAATCCAACGAAACAAGCTGTTCCGAAACGAGGTAAATCTGAACACATCGGTTTTACAAGTGTTCCTCTGATACGCGTCAAAACTTTTTCTCTTATAACTGCGCGAAAAGCATGTATTCGTGCTTAATACAACGAAACAAGCTGTTTTAGACCGAAACGAGCTAAATCACAACACATCGGTTTTACAAGTTTTCCTCTGATACACGTCAAAACTTTTTCTCTTATAACTGCGCGAAAAGCTTGTATTCCTGCTTAATACAACGAAACAAGCTGTTTTAGACCGAAACGAGCTAAATCACAACACATCGGTTTTACAAGTGTTAATCTGATACGCGTCAAAACTTTTTCTCTTATAACTGCGCGAAAAGCATGTATTCGTGCTTAATACAACGAAACAAGCTGTTTTAGACCGAAACGAGCTAAATCACAACACATCGGTTTTACAAGTCTCCCTAATACGCGTCAAAACGTTTTATTCTATAACTGCGCGAAAAGCATGTATTCGTGCTTAAAACATCGAAACAAGCGGTTTTAGACCGAAACGAGCTAAATCACAACACATCGGTTTTACAAGTATCCACGTGATACGCGTCAAAACTTTTTCTCTTATAACTGCGCGAAAAGCATGTATTCGTGCTTAATCCAACGAAACAAGCTGTTTTATACCGAAACGAGGTAAATCACAACACATCGGTTTTACAAGTTTTCCTCAGATACGCGTCAAAACTTTTTCTCTTATAACTGCGCGAAAAGCATGTATTCCTGCTTAATCCAACGAAGCAAGCTGTTTTAGACCGAAACGAGGTAAATCTGAACACATCGGTTTTACAAGTGTTCCTCTGATACGCGTCAAAACTTTTTCTCTTATAACTGCGCGAAAAGCATGTATTCGTGCTTAATACAACGAAACAAGCTGTTTTAGACCGAAACGAGCTAAATCACAACACATCGGTTTTACAAGTTTTCCTCTGATACACGTCAAAACTTTTTTTCTTATAACTGCGCGAAAAGCTTGTATTCCTGCTTAATACAACGAAACAAGCTGTTTTAGACCGAAACGAGCTAAATCACAACACATCGGTTTTACAAGTGTTAATCTGATACGCGTCAAAACTTTTTCTCTTATAACTGCGCGAAAAGCATGTATTCGTGCTTAATACAACGAAACAAGCTGTTTTAGACCGAAACGAGCTAAATCACAACACATCGGTTTTACAAGTCTCCCTAATACGCGTCAAAACGTTTTCTTCTATAACTGCGCGAAAAGCATGTATTCGTGCTTAAAACATCGAAACAAGCGGTTTTAGACCGAAACGAGCTAAATCACAACACATCGGTTTTACAAGTATCCACGTGATACGCGTCAAAACTTTTTGTCTTATAACTGCGCGAAAAGCATGTATTCGTGCTTAATCCAACGAAACAAGCTGTTTTAGACCGAAACGAGGTAAATCACAACACATCGGTTTTACAAGTTTTCCTCAGATACGCGTCAAAACTTTTTCTCATATAACTGCGCGAAAAGCATGTATTCCTGCTTAATCCAACGAAGCAAGCTGTTTTAGACCGAAACGAGGTAAATCTGAACACATCGGTTTTACAAGTGTTCCTCTGATACGCGTCAAAACTTTTTCTCTTATAACTGCGCGAAAAGCATGTATTCGTGCTTAATACAACGAAACAAGCTGTTTTAGACCGAAACGAGCTAAATCACAACACATCGGTTTTACAAGTTTTCCTCTGATACACGTCAAAACTTTTTTTCTTATAACTGCGCGAAAAGCTTGTATTCCTGCTTAATACAACGAAACAAGCTGTTTTAGACCGAAACGAGCTAAATCACAACACATCGGTTTTACAAGTGTTAATCTGATACGCGTCAAAACTTTTTCTCTTATAACTGCGCGGAAAAGCATGTATTCGTGCTTAATACAACGAAACAAGCTGTTTTAGACCGAAACGAGCTAAATCACAACACATCGGTTTTACAAGTCTCCCTAATACGCGTCAAAACGTTTTCTTCTATAACTGCGCGAAAAGCATGTATTCGTGCTTAAAACATCGAAACAAGCGGTTTTAGACCGAAACGAGCTAAATCACAACACATCGGTTTTGCAAGTATCCACGTGATACGCGTCAAAACTTTTTCTCTTATAACTGCGCGAAAAGCATGTATTCGCGCTTAATCCAACGAAACAAGTTGTTTAAGACCGAAACGAGGTAAATCACAACACATCGGTTTTACAAGTTTTCCTCTGATACGCGTCAAAACTTTTTCTCTTATAACTGCGCGAGAAGCATGTATTCGTGCTTAATAGAACGAAACAAGCTGTTTTAGACCGAAACGAGCTAAATCTGAACACATCGGTTTTACAAGTTCTCCTCTGATACGCGTCTATACTTTTTCTCATATAATTGCGCGAAAAGCATGTATTCGTGCTTAAAACAACGAAACAAGCTGTTTTAGTCCGAAACGAGCTAAATCACAACACATCGGTTTTACAAGTGTTCCTCTGATACGCGTCAAAACTTTTTCTCTTATAACTGCGCGAAAAGCATGTATTCGTGCTTAAAACAACGAAACAAGCTGTTTTAGACCGAGATGAGTTAAATCTGAACACATCGGTTTTACAAGTGTCCCTCTAATACGCGTCAAAACTTTTTCTTCTATAACTGCGCGAAAAGCATGTATTCGTGCTTTAAAACAACGAAACAAGCTGTTTTATACCAAAACGAGCTATATCTGAACACATCGGTTTTACAAGTATCCACGTGATACGCGTCAAAACTTTTTCTCTTATAACTGCGCGAAAAGCATGTATTCGTGCTTAATCCAACGAAACAAGCTGTTTTAGACCGAAACGAGGTAAATCACAACACATCGGTTTTTACAACTTTTCCTCAGATACGCGTCAAAACTTTTTCTCTTATAACTGCGCGAAAAGCATGTATTCCTGCTTAATCCAACGAAACAAGCTGTTTTAGACCGAAACGAGGTAAATCTGAACACATCGGTTTTACAAGTGTTCCTCTGATACGCGTCTATACTTTTTCTCATATAATTGCGCGAAAAGCATGTATTCGTGCTTAAAACAACGAAACAAGCTGTTTTAGTCCGAAACGAGCTAAATCACAACACATCGGTTTTACAAGTGTTCCTCTGATACGCGTCAAAACTTTTTCTCTTGTAACTGCGCGAAAAGCATGTATTCGTGCTTAAAACAACGAAACAAGCTGTTTTAGACCGAGATGAGTTAAATCTGAACACATCGGTTTTTACAAGTGTCCCTCTAATACGCGTCAAAACTTTTTCTTCTATAACTGCGCGAAAAGCATGTATTCGTGCCTAAAACAACGAAACAAGCTGTTTTATACCAAAACGAGCTATATCTGAACACATCGGTTTTACAAGTATCCACGTGATACGCGTCAAAACTTTTTCTCTTATAACTGCGCCAAAAGCCTGTATTCCTGCTTAATCCAACGAAACAAGCTGTTTTAGACCGAAACGAGGTAAATCTGAACACATCGGTTTTACAAGTGTTCCTCTGATACGCGTCAAAACTTTTTCTCTTATAACTGCGCGAAAAGCATGTATTCGTGCTTAATACAACGAAACAAGCTGTTTTAGACCGAAACGAGCTAAATCACAACACATCGGTTTTACAAGTTTTCCTCTGATACACGTCAAAACTTTTTCTCTTATAACTGCGCGAAAAGCTTGTATTCCTGCTTAATACAACGAAACAAGCTGTTTTAGACCGAAACGAGCTAAATCACAACACATCGGTTTTACAAGTGTTAATCTGATACGCGTCAAAACTTTTTCTCTTATAACTGCGCGAAAAGCATGTATTCGTGCTTAATACAACGAAACAAGCTGTTTTAGACCGAAACGAGCTAAATCACAACACATCGGTTTTACAAGTCTCCCTAATACGCGTCAAAACGTTTTATTCTATAACTGCGCGAAAAGCATGTATTCGTGCTTAAAACATCGAAACAAGCGGTTTTAGACCGAAACGAGCTAAATCACAACACATCGGTTTTACAAGTATCCACGTGATACGCGTCAAAACTTTTTCTCTTATAACTGCGCGAAAAGCATGTATTCGTGCTTAATCCAACGAAACAAGCTGTTTTAGACCGAAACGAGGTAAATCACAACACATCGGTTTTACAAGTTTTCCTCAGATACGCGTCAAAACTTTTTCTCTTATAACTGCGCGAAAAGCATGTATTCCTGCTTAATCCAACGAAGCAAGCTGTTTTAGACCGAAACGAGGTAAATCTGAACACATCGGTTTTACAAGTGTTCCTCTGATACGCGTCAAAACTTTTTCTCTTATAACTGCGCGAAAAGCATGTATTCGTGCTTAATACAACGAAACAAGCTGTTTTAGACCGAAACGAGCTAAATCACAACACATCGGTTTTACAAGTTTTCCTCTGATACACGTCAAAACTTTTTTTCTTATAACTGCGCGAAAAGCTTGTATTCCTGCTTAATACAACGAAACAAGCTGTTTTAGACCGAAACGAGCTAAATCACAACACATCGGTTTTACAAGTGTTAATCTGATACGCGTCAAAACTTTTTCTCTTATAACTGCGCGAAAAGCATGTATTCGTGCTTAATACAACGAAACAAGCTGTTTTAGACCGAAACGAGCTAAATCACAACACATCGGTTTTACAAGTCTCCCTAATACGCGTCAAAACGTTTTCTTCTATAACTGCGCGAAAAGCATGTATTCGTGCTTAAAACATCGAAACAAGCGGTTTTAGACCGAAACGAGCTAAATCACAACACATCGGTTTTACAAGTATCCACGTGATACGCGTCAAAACTTTTTGTCTTATAACTGCGCGAAAAGCATGTATTCGTGCTTAATCCAACGAAACAAGCTGTTTTAGACCGAAACGAGGTAAATCACAACACATCGGTTTTACAAGTTTTCCTCAGATACGCGTCAAAACTTTTTCTCATATAACTGCGCGAAAAGCATGTATTCCTGCTTAATCCAACGAAGCAAGCTGTTTTAGACCGAAACGAGGTAAATCTGAACACATCGGTTTTACAAGTGTTCCTCTGATACGCGTCAAAACTTTTTCTCTTATAACTGCGCGAAAAGCATGTATTCGTGCTTAATACAACGAAACAAGCTGTTTTAGACCGAAACGAGCTAAATCGCAACACATCGGTTTTACAAGTTTTCCTCTGATACACGTCAAAACTTTTTTTCTTATAACTGCGCGAAAAGCTTGTATTCCTGCTTAATACAACGAAACAAGCTGTTTTTAGACCGAAACGAGCTAAATCACAACACATCGGTTTTACAAGTGTTAATCTGATACGCGTCAAAACTTTTTCTCTTATAACTGCGCGAAAAAGCATGTATTCGTGCTTAATACAACGAAACAAGCTGTTTTAGACCGAAACGAGCTAAATCACAACACATCGGTTTTACAAGTCTCCCTAATACGCGTCAAAACGTTTTCTTCTATAACTGCGCGAAAAGCATGTATTCGTGCTTAAAACATCGAAACAAGCGGTTTTAGACCGAAACGAGCTAAATCACAACACATCGGTTTTTGCAAGTATCCACGTGATACGCGTCAAAACTTTTTCTCTTATAACTGCGCGAAAAGCATGTATTCGCGCTTAATCCAACGAAACAAGTTGTTTAAGACCGAAACGAGGTAAATCACAACACATCGGTTTTACAAGTTTTCCTCTGATACGCGTCAAAACTTTTTCTCTTATAACTGCGCGAGAAGCATGTATTCGTGCTTAATAGAACGAAACAAGCTGTTTTAGACCGAAACGAGCTAAATCTGAACACATCGGTTTTACAAGTTCTCCTCTGATACGCGTCTATACTTTTTCTCATATAATTGGCGCGAAAAGCATGTATTCGTGCTTAAAACAACGAAACAAGCTGTTTTAGTCCGAAACGAGCTAAATCACAACACATCGGTTTTACAAGTGTTTCCTCTGATACGCGTCAAAACTTTTTCTCTTATAACTGCGCGAAAAGCATGTATTCGTGCTTAAAACAACGAAACAAGCTGTTTTAGACCGAGATGAGTTAATTCTGAACACATCGGTTTTTACAAGTGTCCCTCTAATACGCGTCAAAACTTTTTCTTCTATAACTGCGCGAAAAGCATGTATTCGTGCTTAAAACAACGAAACAAGCTGTTTTATACCAAAAACGAGCTATATCTGAACACATCGGTTTTACAAGTATCCACGTGATACGCGTCAAAACTTTTTCTCTTATAACTGCGCGAAAAGCATGTATTCGTGCTTAATCCAACGAAACAAGCTGTTTTAGACCGAAACGAGGTAAATCACAACACATCGGTTTTACAACTTTTCCTCAGATACGCGTCAAAACTTTTTCTCTTATAACTGCGCGAAATGCATGTATTCCTGCTTAATCCAACGAAACAAGCTGTTTTAGACCGAAACGAGGTAAATCTGAACACATCGGTTTTACAAGTGTTCCTCTGATACGCGTCAAAACTTTTTCTCTTATAACTGCGCGAAAAGCATGTATTCGTGCTTAATACAACGAAACAAGCTGTTTTAGACCGAAACGAGCTAAATCACAACACATCGGTTTTACAAGTTTTCCTCTGATACACGTCAAAACTTTTTCTCTTATAACTGCGCGAAAAGCTTGTATTCCTGCTTAATACAACGAAACAAGCTGTTTTAGACCGAAACGAGCTAAATCACAACACATCGGTTTTACAAGTGTTAATCTGATACGCCTCAAAACTTTTTCTCTTATAACTGCGCGAAAAGCATGTATTCGTGCCTAATACAACGAAACAAGCTGTTTTAGACCGAAACGAGCTAAATCACAACACATCGGTTTTACAAGTCTCCCTAATACGCGTCAAAACGTTTTCTTCTATAACTGCGCGAAAAGCATGTATTCATGCTTAAAACATCGAAACAAGCGGTTTTAGACCGAAACGAGCTAAATCACAACACATCGGTTTTACAAGTATCCACGTGATACGCGTCAAAACTTTTTCTCTTATAACTGCGCGAAAAGCATGTATTCGTGCCTAATCCAACGAAACAAGTTGTTTAAGACCGAAACGAGGTAAATCACAACACATCGGTTTTACAAGTTTTCCTCTGATACGCGTCAAAACTTTTTCTCTTATAACTGCGCGAGAAGCATGTATTCGTGCTTAATAGAACGAAACAAGCTGTTTTAGACCGAAACGAGCTAAATCTGAACACATCGGTTTTTACAAGTTCTCCTCTGATACGCGTCAAAACTTTTTTCTCTTATAACTGCGCGAGAAGCATGTATTCGTGCTTAATAGAACGAAACAAGCTGTTTTAGACCGAAACGAGCTAAATCTGAACACATCGGTTTTACAAGTTCTCCTCTGATACGCGTCAAAACTTTTTCTCTTATAACTGCGCGAAAAGCATGTATTCGTGCTTAATACAACGAAACAAGCTGTTTTAGACCGAAACGAGCTAAATCACAACACATCGGTTTTACAAGTTCTCTGCTACGCGTCAAAACTTTTTCTCTTATAACTACGCGAAAAGCATGTATTCGTGCTTAATACAACGAAACAAGCTGTTTTAGACCGAAACGAGCTATACCTGAACACATCGGTTTTACAAGTAATCCACGTGATACGCGTCAAAACGTTTTCTCTTATAAATGCGCGAAAAGCATGTATTCGTGCATAATACAACGAAACAAGCTGTGTTAGACCGAAACGAGCTATATCTGAACACATCGGTTTTACAAGTATCCACGTGATACTCGTCAAAGCTTTTTCTCTTATAACTGCGCGAAAAGCATGTATTCGTGCTTAATACAACTAAACAAGCTTTTTTAGTCCGAAACGAGCTAAATCACAACACATCGGTTTTTACAAGTGTTCCTCTGATACGCGTCTATACTTTTTCTCTTATAACTGCGCGAAAAGCATGTATTCGTGCTTAAAACAACGAAACAAGCTGTTTTAGTCTGAAACGAGCTAAATCACAACACATCGGTTTTACAAGTGTTCCTCTGATACGCCTCAAAACTTTTTCTCTTATAACTGTGCGAAAAGCATGTATTCGTGCCTAAAACAACGAAACAAGCTGTTTTAGACCGAGATGAGCTAAATCTGAACACATCGGTTTTACAAGTGTCCCTCTAATACGCGTCAAAACTTTTTCTTCTATAACTGCGCGAAAAGCATGTATTCGTGCTTAAAACAACGAAACAAGCTGTTTTATACCAAAACGAGCTATATCTGGACACATCGGTTTTACACGTATCCACGTGATACGCGTCAAAACTTTTTCTCTTATAACTGCGCGAAAAGCATGTATTCCTGCTTAATCCAACGAAACAAGCTGTTTTAGACCGAAACGAGGTAAATCTGAACACATCGGTTTTACAAGTGTTCCTCTGATACGCGTAAAAACTTTTTCTCTTATAACTGCGCGAAAAGCATGTATTCGTGCTTAATACAACGAAACAAGCTGTTTTATACCGAAATGAGCTAAATCACAACACATCGGTTTTACAAGTTTTCCTCTGATACACGTCAAAACTTTTCCTCTTATAACTGCGCGAAAAGCTTGTATTCCTGCCTAATACAACGAAACAAGCTGTTTTATACCGCAACGAGCTAAAGCACAACACATCGGTTTTACAAGTGTTAATCTGATACGCGTCAAAACTTTTTCTCTTATAACTGCGCGAAAAGCATGTATTCGTGCTTAATACAACGAAACAAGCTGTTTTAGACCGAAACGAGCTGAATCACAACACATCGGTTTTACAAGTTTTCCTCTGATACGCGTCAAAACTTTTTTCTCTTATAACTGCGCGAAAAGCAAGTATTCGTGCTTAATAGAACGAAACAAGCTGTTTTAGACCGAAACGAGCTAAATCTGAACACATCGGTTTTACAAGTTCTCCTCTGCTACGCGTCAAAACTTTTTTCTCCTATAACTACGCGAAAAGCATGTATTCGTGCTTAATACAACGAAACAAGCTGTTTTAGACCGAAACGAGCTATATCTGAACACATCGGTTTTACAAGTATCCACGTGATACGCGTCAAAACGTTTTCTCTTATAAATGCGCGAAAAAGCATGTATTCATGCGTAATACAACGAAACAAGCTGTGTTAGACCGAAACGAGCTATATCTGAACACATCGATTTTACAAGTATCCACGTGATACTCGTCAAAGCTTTTTCTCTTATAACTGCGCGAAAAGCATGTATTCGTGCTTAATCCAACGAAACAAGCTGGTTTAGACCGAAACGAGGTAAATCACAACACATCGGTTTTACAAGTTTGCCTCAGATACGCGTCAAAACTTTTTCTCTTATAACTGCGCGAAAAGCATGTATTCGTGCTTAATACAACGAAACAAGCTGTTTTAGACCGAAACGAGCTAAATCACAACACATCGGTTTTACAAGTTCTCCTCTGCTACGCGTCAAAACTTTTTCTCTTATAACTACGCGAAAAGCATGTATTCGTGCTTAATACAACGAAACAAGCTGTTTTAGACCGAAACGAGCTATACCTGAACACATCGGTTTTACAAGTATCCACGTGATACGCGTCAAAACGTTTTCTCTTATAAATGCGCGAAAAAGCAT